>NC_085138.1:436598091-436723091 GCF_035046485.1 Aedes albopictus
TTATATTTTTTGTAACAAAATCATTTCCCGGTGTCTCTTTCATGAGCATACTGCCACCTCACGCTATGTCCAAAGGGAAGTATTATGGAAATTGAATGTACCTCAGAATTTATTTGCTAGCACCATATTTTTGGACCTTCAGATTCAGAAAATATGTGGTTTAAAATAATCTATCTTGGTTTTTTTCATACATTTTTAAATATATGGGACGAAATTGACATAAAAATGACTTTTTTTCGATATTTGTATGGAAAAATAGAAAAAAAAAATCAAAAATATAAAAAAACCCAAGATGAAACATTTCAAACCACATTCTGGAACTAGAAGTTGGAAGCTACGATCCTAGGGAATAGCATTTGAGGTACATTCGATTTTCATAATATTTCCCTTTGGACATAGCGTGAACCTGTTGGTATAACCGCGTGAGACACTGTCGGCCATGATGAATTTCGATTTGACGTTTGTCTAACACGCCCACTACTACACAAATCGCCTGTAATAGTGGTTTCGCAGCGCGGTGTCACGAAGACTAATGCAAATCTACTGGTTGAAAATATGCCCATTTAATTTTGCTAGGAACAGCTGATCTTTGTTTACTATTTTCAACCAGTAAATCAAGTGGTGTTCGTGTAATGCAGCGTGTACGTACACGCAACACTACTAAGAGCAGAAACCACTATTTTCATTTGCATTATTCAGCAACGTGTACACTGGCAAACGTCAAAGCGATCGAACACTAGCGCCTCTGGTGAAACGGTCACGGAAATCAAATGAAATTTGAATTGATCGTTAAATGCATGTGCCAAGCCGTTTTGAAGAATGTCACGTCTGTTTGTCTGTGATCAAACAAAGTTTGATATAATCTTGGTATGTTCATATCTCAATTTGTTATTTTTTTCTTTTAGTTGGAGGAAGTTTTGTTAGATTTTTTGTTATTCCTACTTCTAACGGTACATGTGTTATAACAACCGTTGTTACAAAAAATCATTGTAACAAAATATAAAAACCTGTAATAATTTTGTTTTTTTTTTCATCTAGTCGAGTACGTATCGCTTCGTGATCTGATTCCTCCTCCGCTCCTAGCATCGAAGGCTTTGGAACTGGCCTGCCACAATATTCCGATTCATCGCCACATCGTGCTGATCCGAATTCCTGCTTACCAGCAGCCCTGGCTTCTTCAAGGCCCTCATATACACCGTCCGCAACAACACGAACAAACGTTTCACTGGCTTCCGTAAGTATTCTGATGTACTACCAAAACGGTGGGATCAACAGCTCTATGACCACTGCTATGATATCCACGCTCTTTGTGAAACCTGGTTGAAGGAAAACACCTCTACAAGTCAACTGTTCGACGACTCGTATTCCCTTTATAGGCAGAACCGGTCTCCTTCAAACAGAAACAAAAGTTCCGGAGGTGGCGTTGTGTTGGCTGTTGTCACCTGGTGGTCCGACGGTCCAGCAACTATGGATCGCTATCGCAACAGCTGACACATCGCTTTGTTTGTGCTTGGTTTATATCCCAGGTAACATTTTTTAGTCAACAGACTAGAAGAGGTTCTTAGAACCGCCATAAAACCAAATTAGAATGTATAAGCACGTATAAGGTTTTATGGCGATTCTAACAACCTCTGCAAGTCTAACTGGCTATCAAAATGTTACTTGGGATGCCACCTGATCGAGTAAACGATGGTGATTTTATCGAAAAGCACCTTACCTTGATCAATTAGGTTGTTGCTTAATTTGGACCCAGAGACAACGTTATCATCGTCGGGGGTTTCAATCTGAGTGCAATCTTTTGGCAACGTAACTCCTGTGGGTAACTCTTTTTGATTTCTTCTCGGTCCTCTATCAGCGCATCACGACCGTTGATCGACGCGTACTCTACCGCTAAACTTAAGCAGTTGAATGGTGTCGAAAATTAAAACAATCGAATACAGTATTGTTCCGATTTTATCACGCCCCTTTTCAAAAATTCTTTTAAATATTCCACAAAATCTATACGTATTTCCAATATGTTTGACGTTGCAAAGCGAGCTTTCAATATTCATCTTGAAGAAGAGGGGAAACACTTGCTCTCAAATGTTACAGTAGATTAATGAAAAATGTAGGGCTGACGCGCGGAGGGCGTGATAAAATCGGAACATTACTGTACTCGATCTGTGTTTCTTCAGCGAGGAAATATGCATAGACGACATGCAGACGCCACCGGCAATGTTCCTCGAATATCAGCTTCACTGCAACAGTTTTCAATTAAAAAGCTGTTTGGATTCATTGGCAGCACCTTTGGCAACAGTGTTCAACATATCTCTGACTTCCAATGTATTCCCGGAATGTTGGAAACTATCATATGTGTTCCCTGTGTTCAAGAAGGGTAGTAGAATGAATGTTTCGAATTATCGTGGTATAGCTGCACTGAGTTCGATTTCTAAATTGTTCGAGGTGAAAGCTCTGCAAAAGCTAATTCAGAGCTACAGTCATTTTCTTTCCGCGGATCAACATAGTTTCATGCCTAAACGCTCTACACGACAACAAATTTGGCATGTTTTGATGTTTTACCTCGTTTGTGATTCGCCAAATTGAAACCGATGAGCAAGTTGACGTTATATAAACCGACCTGTCTGCCGCTTTTGATAAAATAAATCAACAGATTGTGATTTTTAAACTCGACAAACTAGGGATGAACGTTGATTTTTTCTTCTGGCTTCGATCGCATTTGACCAGACGAAGCACGACCGTCAAAATTGTAGACCCTTCTCGGTTTGGTCTAGCGTTCCTCAAGGCAGCCACCTTGGTCCATTATTGTTCCTGCTCTACATGAACGATGTCAATCTTGTATTGCATTGTCTGAAATTGCTTGAAAGCTTTGTAATGCTCGATTGTGCATCCTACTAGAATACTAATCCGTCATATGGTCACCGGACTACAGGAACGAAATTCATCGAATTGAGGCTGTCCAGCGTAAATTCGCCCGTTTCGCCCTACGTAGCCTCAGTTGGAGGCACCCGTTAAACTTGCCAAGCTACGAAAGCCGCTGCCAACTGGTAAGCCTGGAGCAACTCGATACGCGACGTGGCAAAAGCGTGATTTAGAGGTGATGTCCTACATGGCAATAATGATTGCCCGCTGCTCCTCAGCATGCTGGCTATCAACACGCGCTACCGGAACCTACGCCATAATGCTTTCAACCGTTTTCCCCGCACCAGAACCAACAATGGCCTCTATGAACCGTTGCGCAGCAAGTCCCGTGTTTTTAACAAGTGTCATCGTGTTCGTGTGTTGAATTTTACTTTGTCTCGCGAAACTAATAAGCTTAATTTTAGAAGAGTTTTATGTTAGTTTTAAGATAAACCATTGTCATTGGGGTGGGGATTTGATCTGTTGACGATTGAACAATAAATAAATAAATAAATAAATACGAGGTCAGAGCTGATACAGCTGCTCACTATCGTGCTTAAGAAGCTCTGCCTGGCGTTCGTCTTTTCCAGAAGCTTTGTTGTTCTTCAGTCCTCTAAATGTTGTCTTGACCTCGTCTGATTCAACCTTGGCAATACCTCGAAGTACTATCTCCACCTGGCAGCAACTTAATCTGTCAGCAAGTTTCCATCACGCCCGTTGCATATAACGGGAGTGAAGGCGCTGTTTTTCTCCGCACGTCATTGACAGTTTCGTAGAATCTCCGCATATCATTCTGTACCATATTCTCTTACGTCTAAGGAATCACATTTTTCTCATGCTTCCTTACTCGGTCATTAACAACTTCTATCCGGTTGGAATCAAGACAGACATTCAATCAAAAATTGCCATTTTCTTGGTCCACAAGTGTCGCAACTTTTTCGCAACTAGTGCGCTGTATTGCTAATGACAAGGAGATAGGTGCGCAATGTTTCCGAAATGATTCAGAAAACGTCGCGAGTACGGTCGCGTCACAACTGTGCGACGTCGTTTGGTGGCGGCCCGACAATACGTCTCCATTAGGATAGTTTTCACACAGACAAACAGACGTAACACTCTGATAATTCCCATCGTACACCGATTTAACGGTCTTTTTCAGAATTGGATAGTTGGCCAACTGCCCAACCGTGGCGCTCATATCGTTTTTGTTCGAGTTTGACGTTTGCTCACTACCGCCACCTAGTTGGTGGTCAGCCAAACATAGTCATTTTAGCATTGGGCGAATATGTTTCCGTGACTATGATTTGAATCGAAAAATGTTCGAAGTGTTACGTCTGTTTGTCTGTGGTTTTCACTTATACCTGCAATTGATACCTGGTTGGCAACAAAGTAACATAACTCCAGCGTCCAGCGTAAAGTAGAACATCATTTTCGCTGGTGCTGGACGATGTTCCTTCAATTTACCCGAATGTGCCACCCTCGAAGACACACTACGTGTCAAGCTCACGGAAGTATGCTGTTTTATTCATTTCACAATAGGGTATACGTACCATTGCTTGGCCTAATTTGCAAATCGCCTTGACAATTTTGACCAAAACTCATGAATTAATAGCACTAGAAATAATATGTTGATCCTATTACACACTCTAGGCAATTCTTGTTTCACTAATTGGAAGTAAACTAACGTTAATATTCAAGAATTTACTTTATTAAGTTGAAAAGATTCGATGCGATGGTATGCAACGTTGGTCTATGGTACAAAAATTGGCCTATTAGTGGATACAACGTTGGCCTATTGCTTTCCATGCACTAGAACCACTTATTATCTAATTTTTTTAATATTTCTGCTGAAGTATTATCTCTGTTTGTTCACCAATCTTACTTGTAAATTACATTTTCGGAGCCAAATTTTCAAAAATCTGTAAATGAATTACTTAAACTAAAGTTATTTCTAAATTTATTAACGGTAACAACGTAACCCTATTATTGTGTTATATTTTTAGACTCACCGTACACAAAATCTTTCTTCCTGTTCGTTCTTTCTGGTTCTTACGCAAGCAATGTTGAGACGTTACTTTATCGGTGTTGTTGACGTCCTTTTAGTGATGGGACAAGATTTGTAAAATATTTATTATTCGTTGAAAACAAATATACAAGTTCAAAATTGAGTCTTTGACCGTCGCATCAAATATTCAGTTATTGAAAAGTCAGTTCGAAATGTTCCAGATTCATGCCATTTATGATCATGTGTATAGGCTACCCACTAAGCCGAAGAATCATGGCGTCTACAAAAGATAAACAAAGAGACATTTTCATTCATTTTAATGCTCCAAAGTGCTAAAATTGAAACGAAATGTTACAGTTGTTTGCCGCATAGCTTTTCCGATATCCAGTTATGCGTGTTTGTCTGAGTTTTTGGTTAACGTTGAGATAGGCCGAACGAGGGGACTATGCCAACGAAGCATCCCGATACCCTATTTGCTACTGTTCAACTTGGTATAACCAGCGTTAGATGCGTCTGCACCACATACCATTTTCTTGTTTGCACAACTTTGCGCTCAACAACTTCGAAAGCTTTTTGTTCTTATCTAACGTCCTTGTTTCGTTACCGTAGAGGGCTGCCAGAAGAATCAGTGTCTTATACAGTCATTTACAAGGTCACAAACATCAACAGTCGAACCCATAAGAAACTTATTTGCCAAAGCTCTTTTTTTCTACTAAATTATACGCTATAAACATATGGTGGGTGAGTCTGCAATACACCCAAAATTTGGCAGGATTATCCATAGGTTAAACATTTAATACGTAGTTGATCGGCCCTCTAAGAGTTTTGTGCTTACCAGCTAGTCTTGGAGCAGTTGTCCTTCGTTGTCAGATCTGACTTCAGCTAGATTAAGGAGATACGTTCCAAAAGTAGGGAAGTGGAACCATCTCGGCACTCGGCAGGGCTTCTATTTTGGGCACTTTTCTGCTCATAATATAGTTTTATGTACGCGATGTGATACGTATAAAATCCTTGATAAAATCTTCAATAGATGACCCACTCTAATAAGTAGATATTACCCAAGTAACCACGCTGTTCAAGCAATAGGGCACTGCATGAGTTTATGTCTATCTCTTTCACTCTTCTAGATAATATGAAAACAACATGGCCAGTAAAAGTCAAAACCCCATACAAAATCAAAACAATGCAGTAAAATTGAAATTAGCTACAATACGACTTTATCATTTTTATCCAACTTTAATTGTATGTACACTACCCGTCATAAGTACGGGCTCACAAAAAGTATTGCAACAATATTGCATCAACCTGACTCACCTCGATATCTCTAAAACCAGATCACCTACAAAAATGCCGCCTTCAGAAAAGTTGTTGCTTTTGTGAGTCCGTACTTATGACGGGTAGTGTACATACACAGTACTGCCCATAACTGCATTACAGTCACATTCGACAAAAGTAGGCATTGGAAAAAATTGAGCTCAAAGTTTGCAACTTGCACTAGTATGGAAAAGGATCTAAATTTCAAAAATTTGGCAAAAATTCAAAGTTAATTACTTTGCAATGTAATCTTCTATAGATCTTCTTGTATGCTGGGCGAATAGTTCAAAAAAATATTAGAGCAAAATATGATTGGTTGTACGCTATGAGGCCAGTGTGTATTCCCAGTGTGACTGTTATGCGGTTACATTCGTTAATATTTGTTAATGAGACAAAACGACTTGGTATTTTTTTCACATTTTGTGGAACAAACTTGTAAAGTTCATTTGGATAGATGAAAGTGTATTGATGATTTGGAGATGAGCCCCGGTATTAACTCAATATTGACAAAAACTGCAAATGTTACAATTATGCAGTTATGGGCAGAGTAGTGCTTGCTTCATATTCACCGTATTTATGTATGTTGAACAGCGTAGTAGGGTGGCCCACACTTATATGAAAAACAAAAATTTCGAAAAATGCCAAGTCTTACCTCCTAAATCATTTGTTTTGGACTCCCAGAAGCTATGTTCAAAATTTGAGCAAAATCGGTTGAGCCTAAGGGCGCTCAAAACGCTTGAAGTTTGTATGGGAAAACTTGGCCAAATGTATGCAGAAATTTTAAGTTTTCGAGTTTTGCCGCTAGATGGCGCTGTAAGCGTTCAATAATCAAACCCTTGGGTATTATTGTAGGTAACTATATGCCAAAGAACTTTGTCGAAGACCGCGAAGTGATCCGACGGCTATGAAAAAAGTTACACCCTAAGCAAAGTGAGGCAAAGTATTGAGATTTCATTATTGATATTATTCCTTTACAGGTATTGGAAAAACAACAAAGTTTATCCTCACTTTACCTAGGGTATAACTTTTTTCACAGACGTTGGATCACTTTGCGGTCTTCGACAAAGTTGTTTGTCATATAGTCACCTACAATAATACCAAAGGGTTTGATTATTGAACGCTTACAGCGCCACCTAGCGGCAAAATTCGAAAACTTAAAATTTCTGCTTACATTTGGCCAAGTTTTCCCATACAAACTTCAAGCGTTTTGAGCGCCCCCTTATGCTTAATTGATTTTGCTCAAATTTTGAACGTAGCTTCTGGGAGTCCAAAATAACTGATTTAGGAGGTAAGACTTGGCATTTTTCGATTTTTTTTGTTTTTTCATAAAAGTGTGGGCCCCCTTATTGGGTAGCTTGTGTACGTCGACATTGTCAATAGCGGTTACATCGACTATGAGATGGGCAGTAAAGAGCTGTTTTTATTGAGCCTTTACTCCAAAAAAAGAAGAAGAAATATTTGTCTGAGAATTACAAGACTTAGTCAAAACTGCACTTTTTACTTTGAATCGTCAGTTAATTTCTGCATCTTTCCAATAAAATTTCATTTTTTTAATTCAGAATACGAACTGAATAAATAATGATCTAAAATGCTCGGTTCCCCATTCACTCCATATTTACAATACTCCATTATAACTCATCTTGAGAAAAGAGATTACATAAATATACAGCCTCATCGTGTTTCATATATCATTATCCTGAAGTATGTTTTCATTTCACAAGGGCTGTGTTAAATTCTTTTGCGACAACGAGCCACCGAAAAATATGTTCTCCCTGTCCACCCCTTCGTCACCCACCTCCTCCTGGTTTATGTTCAGTGTGCATATCAATCAACGCAACGCACCGCTCGAGCAGTATCCCATCATCACCACGCGCGGCTTCGAGAGAGAGTGAACGAGGGTACAACATAATCACTGATGAGTGGCAACTCGAGTACACCACACCGGCGTCATCATGTTACACACCGAAAACCAGACGTCGACGACCACTCGAAATTGCACGCGGCCCGTCCTCCTCGTCCTCAAGGACGCCCATGCCGTTCTACCAGCCATTGCCACTGCCATTGCAAAACTAGGAAGTCGTCTCCCAGAGCATATCGTTGATTTATAATTGAATTGCTCTCTTTTTTACAACTCAAATCAAGTGTACCGAATTCAACCGTTTCTGCTGTACTTTTTTTTTTAAATTTTTATTTTGTTTCCGGCCTTTTCCCACTTTGGGTTCGCTTTTCACAGCCTGGCGCTCGCTCGCGTGTGGCCACCTAACGAAGAGATGAGGGAAAAATGAGCTGGCTTCCGAAGTTTCCCGCCTTGCACAGTGGTATGCTTGGAGTTGGAAAATCGGCCAGTCCTTTCCAGCAGGTGAGGACGAATTTTTACCAGAAACCGAAGTCTCAACCACTGTCCCATTCCAAGAGTCCCCTTTCGTCGTTACAGAAAACCTATTCGGTGCATATCCTTTCTCTCGCCGTCTTGTTAAGGCAGAATCGTCGTCGACGACGACATCGTCTCATGAGTTCGTTCTTGCACATCAAAATAATGACACATGCTTAATTTTCCGTTTATTCTACTTTTCCTGGTTCTTCATAAAATTGTATGGTTGGTATAGGAATGAATGCAGGAATTTTGTTAAATCGTAGCTTCTTAAATGTCATGATTCAATATTTTTTCTTAGTTCAGCTTAGTTTAGACTGACTGTACAGTGAATCAATTGAAAGGATGACTAAAACTTGTCAAAACCTTTCTCACTGTATTCAATGCAATGGTTTCAATCAAATTAAAAGCTTTAATAACGGGGCTGACCCCCTACATACATTAAGTTGAGAATAGGGAAGGAGTAGAATAGGAGTAAGTAACCTTTAGGTTTAGGTGAGGTTAGGTTTTGGCATGCACCGCACAACAGTTACTGTGGCAGTCAGTCTCGGAGTCAAATACAGATACAGTCATGGCCCGATGGTTGGGGGTTTAATAGTTGGGTGACTTTTTAGTTGGGGCTCCGTTAGTTGAGCTGTCAGCCAACTAAAAAGTACCTGGATGTCATAATTCAATGTCAAAATGAAAATGACAACCAATCTGTAATTTCAAGGGGCGAGCTAATGAGTTTTTGGTTTCTTAAACTTTACTGATAATCGAAAAGAATTTCTATTTTATATTTCTTAACAAAAAAACAATATGTACAATTACTTCGAACAAATGCAAAACATTGGCAATCTTTATTTTGTCGATCAATGAAAGCGTTTTGTGCTTGTACTTTGGTACGGGTGGTTTCAAAAACATCTATATTTTCACTTCACCGACTAAAAATGGGTGAAAATAATTATTTTTCGCATTGGCCATATATGTATCTTGCAAAACGTATCAGTTTAGCTCTAAATGTAAAACAAATTGAAAAATTTTATTTTTTACTTCCAACCTAAACATGATTTGAAAAAACAATGCGCACGCCCCTTGTGCTGCTGTCACTTCACCCAACTAGCGAATCGAATTCGTTGGTTGGGTGGAGGTTGTGGCTCAACGAGCGGGTTCCGACTGTATCGCTCTACTAGCGGACCCATACCGCATCCCTCTCGATAGCGGGAACAGGGTAGCGGATAAGGCCAAGCTAGCGGCGATCAGTACAACCGGTCGTTTTCCGGTCCAGGAACAAATTTCCACGTCACACGAGGGCTTCACAATAGCAAAGATCAATAGGGTCTATTTATTACTACAGTTGTAATGGTGGCCGAGAGACGAGATCGCGTCTATGCTGGATTCGTCAACAAGCGTACTTGTGGGATTGAGTTCTGTGGTCATCAGTGGAGAGTTCAACGTCTACGGGGTAGCCGCTCGACTAATGCGAGAGGCTGTGCTCTTCTCGAAGCGATTGGATACAAGGAACACGGAGGAAGACTGTATGTGGAGACAGCCATAGCCGAAGGTCATCGACAATGGCTGACCTCGCGCTTCGATAAGCCGTCATTTGTAGATCGATTGCTTATGGATGGTTACACTGACGATGTATCCAGCGCTATCTAGTCGGAACCCTAAGCTGTTTTTATATTCGTGTTAGGGGACGGTTTACGTTGTACTTGATTATTGCCTACTTAAAATGACATGAGCGCTACCTACCTTGTTACCTTGTTGGTTAGTGGAACGGACCTGGTGTGATGGTTAGAACCCTTGACTATCACGCCGAGGACCTGGGATCGAATCCCACTCCCGACAATCTTGCAAAATGTAAGTTCTTCCTTCGGAAGGGAAGTAAAGCGTGGGTCCCGAGATGAACTAGCCTCTAGGGCTAAAAATCTCGTGAATACAGACAAAAAAAACCTTGTTGGTTACAAAGTCACTTAACTTCAACGCCGACCGTATAGTAGAGCACCATCTTCGTCGGTCTTGGGCGATGTTCTTCCAGTTTTCCTGAACGTGTAGGGATCGCACATCTTCTTCAACCGCGTGCAGCCAGCGCGTTCGCGATCTGTAATAGGCCATATTCACAGCTGCAATACGCCTTTTCACTTCACGGGAAACGTCAATGTCTCAAGTCTTCCAAGGTAAACAAATTCTCCAACAACTTCCAACACATCCCCATCAATCATTACCTCAGCACTAACACCACTAGGCCTGCCTCTGTCTTTACCCGCTATCATGTAGTTCGGCTTGGTAGAGTTAATCGTCAAGCCTATGCTCGCTGTCTCTCTTTTCAGAGGATTCCTCTACTGCCCATGCCCTAGGATCGATGCCGATGAGATCAATATCGTCCGCAATGCCGAGGAGCATGTACGACCCTGTGATGATAGTGCTATTCCTCTGCACACCACACCTCCTAATCGCTCCTTCGAGTGCCATGTTGATCAGCAAATTTGAAAGAGCATCACCATGCTTCAATCCATCCCAGGTCACAAACGAGATAGACACTGAGAAAAACAAGTTCTGACATTATCTGACATGTATTTTCACTAAATCTTTCGCTTTTTTTTACCCTTTGAAGCAGGAGGGGTCATATATGACCCCAAGATAGAAACAGCTATATAAATTTACACATTTATTAAAACATAATACAGTAAGGACCCGATTTTGTCAGCCTCATTTTGCGACAAACTTTTTGCTCTCATTACCATACGGTCACATTTTATGCTATTTATTATTTTTTATCATCAAACTACTGATGAGATGCAGAACATAGAGGGATTGAAGAGAGTAAAAAATGTGTTCCGAAAAGGGGCTGACAAAATCGGGTCACTTATGTACTGAATTCAGTAAAGTTGATGCAAATTGAGCCCTCTATTATGGAAACGGGAATATTTGTATTTGAGACTTCACTGGCAACCTAGAACATCCTGAACACCATAAAGTTTGGAGAAACGAACAAATAGGAAGCAATCAGTGAAGTAGGGTAAAAGGGTATAATGCGCCCCACCGGGGCAAAACGCCCCCCTTCATTTTCTAGCGATTCAAGCGCTTTTCGCATGCGTGATCGATTAGAAATCTTGAATATTGAAGAATAATTGCCATCAAGCTGATCCATTAGTTAATTGGTACAGAAAAGCAACAAAAATATCAAAAAGTCTGAAATCGAGGCTTTTGGCGTAATATTTTACCTCTTGTAAACTGACTTCGTTGTAAACGAAGCTAGCCCTATTCGCTTGTGTTATTTTGCAACTATTATGCAGTTAAACACTTGTTAAAAGACCCTCCTAGGATAAGCATGTAGTGGAATTATTCCCTGGGACAGTTTTATCACGGGGCTGGACGTTTTTCTTTTGGTGGGGCGTATTACCCCGTTTGTTTTGATAAGGCAAATTTTTGAACGTTTTCGAAAAACGTTTCAAAGCTTCCATAGCCGCCCCTTCAAAGGCATAGTTTGCATGCAACACTTCACTGACCTTAGGAACAACGATTTGCAGTGGACAATAGATGGAATAAGGCGCCAGTTTTAGATATATTGCCATTTCTGCTTAGGGGGGGCATATTATACCTGTTTACCCTACTAGATTGAAAGTAGTGAGCTGGATTTTTGTATGGTGAGATGATCAATTCTCCGTTTCTACTATGAAATGGCGCAAACAGCGTGGGTTATATGATTTCTTGCCTAATTTGATGCTGTTTGAGCAAAAGTTTGGGTAAATGTGTTGTTGTATTATTTATTTCTTGCAACTTCAACAAAACAGTTACTCAAAGTTTTGCTCAAACAGCATTAAATTAGGCAAGGAATCCTATAACCCACGCTGTTTGCACCATTTCATTGCAGAAACGGAGAATTGATCATCTCACCATACAAAAATCCAGCTCACTACTTTCAATCTAGTACTTCACTGATTGTTTCCTATTACGGTCCAGTTGTTCTAAAAGCTGAATTTGGATATAAGTTACGTTCATATGTATTCATTTAACTTTCGTCAAGAATATCAGAAGGCGTTTTATATTCTGGGATGTTCTAGTTGTTCCAAACTGTCCTGTAGTATAGTTCAGGGGTTCCCAACCTTTTTGAGATGGCGACCCCCTTTAAGAATTGATATGCGGCCCAATGAAAATTTTTAGAAGAAAAATATGAATTAAACGAACGAAACTGAGTTTTTCGGATACAGTGACGTAGCCAGAAATTTACTGTGAGAGGGATTTTCGATAATCAATGATACGTTTTTTTTTCGGCACTCACATTTCGTAAACAATGATATCAGTAACAAATTTTGAAAACGACGTATAATCAATGGTGTAGCATTGATTATACGTCGTTTTCAAAATTTGTTACTGATATCATGTACATTCAGTTTGAGTCATAGCTGAAAAATAGCGGCGCAGCCGAAATTTTTTATCTTCTGAAGCCGTTTCATACTGAAAATTTGTTCCTTAAATTGTGGCTTTTGGAGGTGGCGGTAATCAATTTAAAATTGGTATAATTTGCACAAAATAGAATATAAATTCATCATGTTTTTTATTGGTAACATCGCCGCCGCCCTGGACTGGCTTCACGGTCCCCCAGGGGGCCGCGGACCACTGGTTGGGAACCCGTGGTATAGTTGAAGCACTATCTACAAGAATAATTTTATGTGTTTCGCCATAAATAATAGTATTACTTAATAGACACTATAGAGATATTCCAGGTCAGCCAAACTATCTTGGAGTTCAGAACTGCAGGTACACTCGTAACAGCGATATGTCTAACGAAATCTAATTATAAACGATAAAAAATAATAAATACAATCATTACGGGTGATAATGTTGTGTAATTCAAAACAACAAAAAGATATTATTAGGGCTGTAGACTCCATGTTGCATGTAGCCCATATTGCAGGACGCTGTGTACGATTCTGAATATCCCGGTGCTAGGTCATTAGTATTCTGTGAGCTCCAATTAATACAATAGATTATAAACATATCTCTACTTATTATGAATTTCAAATAACTCAACGTACATATGTACAGATGGGTAAATTATTGGTTAAATTGGGAAAAAATCCACAGCTCAGGTGAGATTTGAACTCACGACCCTTATTCGCTAGACAAGTGCTTTACCAACTAAGCTACCGAGCCAATTAATGACCCGGCAACTTAGTTGTCACAAGGTTCAATTCTAATCTTATCCATCTATATCATCTTCCCCTAAACCGCAAATATAACCATCTCTGTTGTACATACATATGTACGAAGAGCGAAAGCGATTTGTTTATTGTTTGAAACTGTATGCCTATCATACAGGCACCGCTTCCTCAACCACTTGAAGAGGAAGAACAATTGCTATCTGGAAGGCGATCAAACACGTCGTTCGCATTCTGTTTGATACGACAGAGATGGTTATATTTGCGGTTTAGGGGAAGATGATATAGATCGATGAAATTAGAATTGAACCTTATGACAACTAAGTTGCCGGGTCATTAATTGGCTCAGTAACTTAGTTGGTAAAGCATTTGTCTAGCGAATAAGGGTCGTGAGTTCAAATCTCACCTGAGCTGTGGATTTTTTCCCAATTTAACCAATAATTTACCCATCTGTACATATGTACGTTGAGTTATTTGAAATTCATAATTGACCACACGGATTGGTATTACCGAAAATTTGCACTTTGAGTGAGTCATATCTCTTATTGCCAAAACGGAAACTTCAATTGCTGTGGATATTAGATTTTTAACATGATAATAGTTTGGATGACTCTAGCCGATCTGATGATGTCCGTTGAACATTCAGAAGATTTACTGGACATGATAGATTACATATTCCAAGTTATAATTTTGAGTCAAATAGACTAAAAGAGGTTCTCAGAACCATTTAAAAAAAATAAAGGGTATTAAGTTTTATTACGGTTCTTAAAACATCTACACGACTAATTGGTTATTAAAATGTTACTAGGGATCGTTACTTTGTATAATGAAAGAAGCTACCGTTACACGCGTAGACTTCAGGATCTTAACTCAAGAACAATTTGGATGACTGTTCTGATACTGTCTATTGAAATTTCAGAAGACTTACTGGACTGGGATAGATTACAAATCGTAGCTTCGTAAAATGAAACAAGTTACCATTATAGACATTAGGATCTAAACTCAAGAACAGGTTGGATGACTTAGAATATCTCAATTGATCTGATACTGTTTATTGAACTTTTAGAAGACTTACTGGACATAATGGAATATAACTCGTAGCGTCGTATAATGAGAAGTTGCCGTTACACCCGTAGACTTCAGGATCTGAACTCAAGACCAGTTTGGATAACCTAAGATATCCCAACAGTTCTGATACTGTCAACTGAACTTTAAGAAGACTTACTGGACATGAGTACAAATCTTAGCTTGGTATAATGAAAGAAGTTATCGTTACACGCGTAGACTTTAGAATCTAATCTCAAGAACAGTTTGGATGACCTAGGATATCCAGAAAAAATATTCTGCATCATATTCTACCTTTTCTATTCATAGAAAAAAACTATAATATCGCTTGGAAAAAATCCGGCTTCAAAGGGTTAAAATCAATTAACAGAGCCTACCCTGCAAGTTATATTCCCGAAATTTACATAGAATCATCCGCAGGTTAAACATTTGATACGATCGGCCCCCACGAAAACCAGCCACTTGTTGGATTTAATCACCGTTAACTAGTATATCTCTTTATTGTTGATATTTTTCGTTCACCGAAAAATATCAACGATAAAGAGATATACAGCCTGGTAGTAGCCGACGTAAGAGGTCTCAGTCAGTTGAATAGGACACGCAACAGTATCTTACATGCCGAATTTGAAAGGGTATAATACCTCTGTAATTGGCACACTACTGTGCTCTTTCTTGTAGATAGGGCATATGAGGCCATCCAACCAGCTGGTAGGCAGTTCTTCATCCTCCCAAATCTTCACAATAATATGATGGATTGATTTAGGTAGCTGCCCGCTTCCGTGCCCAAGAAGCTCGACCGGGATCTTGTCCTTCCAGTAACCTTGCTGTTTTTTAGCTTAGGGGCCTTCTTAATCTCATCCAGTGTTGGTGGTTTCCCTGCGTGACTGTCATCCATTATGGTGATCCTGTTCCTGTGTGCTCCTTCATTGCTACCATTCAACAAATCTTCGAAGTGCATTGTTTTGTCTGTCAGCAAATCCCGGTAATTGCGCATGGCGGACACTGAGGCAGTCTTGTGCCGCGCACCATTGACAGTGTGGACGGCTCGATACTATACGTATCTCATCGCGTTCAAAAAATTGTGTCAATTGGTTCAAAATTGGCTGAGTTATAGCAGAAAAGTGCCCAAAATAGGATCCCTGCCGAGATGGTTCCACTTCCCTATGCGATAATTGTTGGAAAACAATGTAACGCCAAGTGAAATTCCGGTCGAAAAATAATACATCGCCAGAAATTACGCTCCTGCATATAACAAAATTATTTGCTGTGTACATATCAACTATAAACGTAGGTCCATCCGACACAACGATGTTGACAGGAAAATGAATATAATCTTAACCAAAGTAATTCCTGAGGAGACCGAAAAAAATGTGTCCTTTTTACCGACAGTATTTTCCGCACCCCTTCTAGGAGAAGCCTCGCACTGTGTCCACCATGCAAAGAGAAATTTCAGTTTCAGTTCATATTTCTACCTAGACATTGGTATAGCCATCATGTCCTTTCCGCAAGAGGTAACCAACCAACCGCGATTTGGGGGATGCTCCATCGAAATTTTGAACCGACGATCACGGGCTGCGAAAGCGATAGAAAGGAAAAGAAAAGTCGATGGCATTTCCACACTGAATTCCAAGCTCAGGCCACATTTCCTTTCGCGGTCGTCACGTTGTAGCACTGGAGAGCGGATCCATCACCCTGCTGATGTGGTGGTGGGTCTTCTGTTGCGCTTCCCAGTTTATTTTCCTGTTTCCTTCGTACTTACTTCGTATTTATTTTTTTTTTTCTCTTTTCGTTGGTGGCACGGCTGTGAGGGTGACCGGAAGACGAAAGGACAGGAGTAGAACATGTGGGAAAGTGAGCGGAACCGATTTCAACGATTTCAATCATGGGGCGCCTAGATGTTCGCGATACGTTGTTGAAGGGTGATCGACCTTCGAAATGGCATAAGCAAAACCGGGCGAAGTGAATGGAATGTAAAAATAATTGGAAGAGGGTTTATGGATTCGAAAAAGGTAATGTGTATGCAAAAGTTATTTTTTCTTCTTCTTGGCATAGCATCCCAACTGGAGCAAAGCGTACTAATCATTTAAGGATTTAAGGAAATACTCCAAGAATTCCGTCAAGGATTTATCTCGGGATTCCTACATTGATTCCTCATGGGATTCTTTCAATGATTCTTCCAATGATTTCATCAGGGATTTCTTCAGGTGTTCGTCCATAGAATTTTTTTAGGATTCTTTCAGAAATTCATATAGCATATTCAAAGGGATTTCTACTGAGATCTATTCAGGAATTCCTCCCGGTGCATGTGTTTGGAAGGGGAAAATATACAAAATATAATTACAATACGCAAAGTTGAAAGTTGAAAAGTAGGTTTAGTTTCAGTGAGAACGTATAGCCAGATAGGAAAAGTGTAGGCACAAAGTGTGAAGTGGGGAATCTTTGACAAAAAATCGAATATCCAACACGGCAAATAAACAAAATTTTGAAGAGTAATTTTGGAATGAAAAATCCAACGCTCTATACTTTTACTGGAGAGGCTAAAAAGTAGTTTTCTCAATCAAAACACAAATGTTTGTGTTACAAATGTATTCACCTTCATTTATTTGAGGCTCAATCGCGTTTAACGCTTTGCGGAGCCGAAATACAATTGTTGTATATTATGTACAGATATATTATTATATGCCATAGTTAGTATGGGTCGGAGCCATGGTACTCGTGGCAGCTCGAGGTTAGTATGTCACAATAGTTTTTAAGGATGGACTTGGAAAGGATTGGGGGTAAGGGTTCTCTGAAGCTCATTCGGTAGGTATATCTTGATGACATGTTCGTCGTCTGTGTAGTGATTGGATACCAGATTGCAGTGGATCATTCTTCTGCCGGATGGCCAGCAACAACACAAAAAAGACAAAAACAGAGAAATAAAACTGGGGAAGAAAATACAAGCGAATTAAACTTTTATACCACCAGAGCGAAGAAAGTCGAAAATACATCCTAATGTATGTGACATCGCGGGTCCCCAGCACATCTCTCACAAGAACAAAGGCTTGTCTACCTCGGACCTCAAGGGTATCCAAAAGTAGTGCTCTGGAGGCGTCATTATGCGGGCATTGCCAAACTACGTGGTCGATGTCATCATAACCGGAACCGCACTTAGTACAAACATTGCTCAACGCGAGGTTAATCCTGTATAAATGCGCGTCTAGCGAGTAATGGTTGGACATAAGCCTTGACATCACGCTCGCAAAGAAACATTAGGAATAATGGAATGTAACCACCGTCCCAGCTGGCCATCTCGCCAATCATTTTGCCAACTTTGAAGAGAACTCTGGCGAACAAAATGGAAAAATTCATCATGTGAAATTCTTCTATGATAGATCTCACCTTCTTGTGCGCCCACCTTTGCGAGAGAGTCCACCCTCTCATTGCCATAAATTGAGCAATGTGAGGGGACCCATACAAAGATAATGTTGTATGATCTTTCGACCAGTGCACCCATCTGCTCCCTTATTTTTGTAAGAAAGTAAGATGGATGTTTTACAGGTTTCATCGACCGGAGTGCCTCAATAGAACTAAGACTATCCGAGAAGATGAAGAAATGGTATACGGGCATGTTGGAAATCATCCCCAAAGCGAAGTTGATTGCTGCCAGCTCAGCAACATAAACCGAACAAGGTTCTTGGAGTTTGCGGAAGGCGGTGGAGTATTCGTTGAAGACACCGAGGCCAGTGGAACCATTTATCCGAGACCCATCAGTGAAGAATCTCTTACTGGAATTGATATTTAGGTACTTTTCGTTAAAAATGCGGGGAATAGATATACACCGAAGTTGATCTGGAATACCATGAATTGCTTGTTTCATGGATAGATCATATTCAACAGATGAACTGTTTTGTTAAGTTTTATGAGGCCTTCCGGGTGAGCACCCCACCATGTTCCGGTAATTGTGCGTAGAAAATTGATCCTTTGTTGACATTTTTGCACCAAATACTTACTAAGGTATTTCGAAGTCAAAGACTGGTCGATTTCTGTTCCCAAAAGATTGAGTTTCAGTTGGGCTGGGTTCTGCTTTCTAGAGAACACAACCAATTGAGATGTTTGCGGAGCAAACTCTATCCCCAAATCTCTTGCCCAAATGGACAGATTATTTAGGGAATTTTGCAACGGTCTTTGCAACATTTCTGCATGTGGGCCTTTTAGAGAAACCACAGCAAGTTGTCTTAGCGTGCATTGTCCTTCCAGACAGCTATCAATGTCTTTCAGAAAAAACTTATAAAGCAAGGGACTACAGCATGAGCTTTGGGGTAGGCCCATGTAGATAATTCTGGAAGTTGTCAGTTGTCCGAGATTGAAGCTAATATATTTTTTTCTGACAACAAATTATACAAGAAATTGTAACCTCAACTCCGATAGATGGTACTCGAAGAGACTGTAATGTTTTACTTCCACACAATATGTGTGGTGGTGGTTCGTCGGTTGGTTTTCGGCGAGAAAAATTGGCATCAGATAAATTTGAACGTACATCTATTGTGTAGCACACCGCTACACAAACCGTTTTTAATCTCGTTTGCATAATTCAGCAACATGTGTAACGTCAAAGCGATCGAAAACTAGCGCCTCTAGTGGAACGATCGAGAAAATTAAATTTCAATTAAAATTCATCATCAATCTTCCTTTTGCATCTCGTCGAAAACAGCTCGCGGATGCAGTGTACGGTTTGGGTCAAAAATGACCCCAATGCCAAAGGAGGGTGAGGGTTCGTTCAAATCAAGGTTGTTAATCGATAAATTATCGCCGATAATTTAACGCCAACTATGACCTCGTTGACAGTTTTTCGATAAACCGTCGTTAACGATAAAAAGTACGTTACATTATCGTTATCGTTATCGTGTCTTCGATAATTTATCGAAAATTATCGAGTTAACTGTTAAATTTCAAGTAAAGAAATCGTCGGAGTAGTGATTTTTTACTTCAGTCAACAGATGTTCCCGTTCGTGTAGGTACATGACTTATGTATGAACATGTTGGATCAATTTTTGAAGTCATAACTTTAAGGAAATTAATACGCATCACAATCTGCTACATGGGGACCGTTCATAAACCAGGGGGAGCGGGGGATTTTAAAATGGTTGTATGGACAAAAGTCATCGACGGGGAGGGGGAGGGTCTGAGCTGGCCAAGTTTTGGGTTACGTGGTTTATGAATGTCAAAATGTAATCGCCCGGAAGAAAAATCTTTTGTTCAATACTGTGATCAACAGGAGCCGGTGGAGTCTTCGAAGGCATTTATACAAAAATGCTTATAGAAATTCCAGATGAAAACTCTGGGAAAATTCCTTATGGAACTGTTAGAGAAATCGTTAGGGTCCCTGGCAGAACTTCCGATGAAATGCGAGAAATTCTTGCATAAATTCGTAGCAAATTTCGCGATGGAATTCCTTGCGAAATATTCAATTCCACCAGGGACTCTGATGGAACTTTCGAAGGAATCATCGTAGAAATTCCCGCAGAAGTCCGTGTGGACATTTTGTTGGAATCACGACAAATTATCGTTGAAATGCCTGGCAAGATTCCCGATGGAATCCGTGGTGGATCCGTGGTGATTCCCGATAAAATCCCTGGCAGAATTTCCGATTGAACCCCAACTCGTACAAGCACTTTTTCAAGCAGCCTTACAGACGTCAAATGTTTTCGACCAAGATTGCTATGATGAAAACTCCCAAAGTTAACTTCAGTTAACTTGCGTTGAATTATTGCGGATTTTTAGAAAAATTTCCACTCTGCGGTAGCCGCCGAGTTCTACCGCAGCTGTCAAAATCCTACCGCAGGCTTGAAAATCATCCTATCATTGAAATTGAAGGCCAAATCAAAGCATGCTTGCAAGGTGAATTGAACTGAAAACCAACAACAAACAATGATCATCGGCGTCGTATCCAAGGCTATCCAAGGCATCGCTAGGGCTCGCTAGGGTAGATCGATGATACCTCAGTGAAAATCAGTAGTCTGACAGCTGCGGTAGCTTTTTGTTCTACCGTAAAACGGAAAGTTTTCTCTAAATTAGCAATATCAAACGACGATAAATCCTGCGATAATTTATCATCATCGCAGTGAGCGATAACGTTGAACACAATTATCGTTATCGGCGATAACGATAATTTATCGATTAACAACCTTGGTTCAAATATTACGTAACGCTAAGGGGGAGGGAGGCGGGCTAGTGCTTGTAACGGAAAGTACATTGGAACCTTATAAATGCGCAACGCCCCACGTTGGGCGCCAATGTAACGGAAAAAAAGTTTTGCGAAACACTACAAATGCATTGTGCTCCCGATGGGTACCACAATGTAGACAACTGCTAAAAGAACCCTACAAATGCGCATATTATTTTCCGCATCGAGCCCCACATTTTGAAGCTAGTGGGATACGAAAAGTAAAATATAACGAATACATTGGAACCTTACAAATGCACATTTTATTTTCCGTATCGGGCCCCACGTCTGGGAACTTAGATACGCAAAATAAAATGGAACTAGAAATGCACAAAACACAAACATGCAACACATAACATAAATTGTGCCCAGTTATCCAAATAGATAACTAAGTCCGAACCCAGGATGACGAGGTTTCATTTTTGTTCTTGGTCCATCAGTCAATCCTGTAATCGTATTTCTTCTGGCGGATTGCCTTTTGTTTGCAGCGTTACTTGCTTACATAGCTGGGAAACGTGATATTCTCGGCCTTTGCAGTCTTAAAGAGCAGCGAGAAACGATATTCTCTCTACATCCGACGGTTTCGGTAATATATTTTACCTTTTTCAAGGATTAGAGGTTACGTTCTCTTGTACATGTATAGTAATGCTCTACATCGGATAGTCTAGGTACATGGGTTTCGAGATGGCGCCCGTTGCGGTGCATGTGTCGCGAAATTTTTGCGAGCTACTGTATCGTGGGAGGCTTTTTGCTATAAAAATCTAGCTTTTTGGCTCGCGTTCTATGCTATAATCGCACTGTTTTATCGCCTACGCTTTTGACCTAAACAGTTTGTGGCTGTTTTCGCTAACTTACATAGCTTGTTTTGGTCTAGGAATTTCTAATCCTAAGGGGGCATCCAGATTCGGGCAACAACACAAGACCGTCTATAATTTGATGTCCGTGTTGGGGGACGGCTTGTGCGTTTTGTACTGGATCGCTCCTGAAATTTTTGGAGCGCTACAAATGCACATTAAATTTCAGGGACAAATGTACAAACCTTAGTAAAACATACAAAATAAACAGACAAAATGTTCACAACAATTTACACACGTAACACACTCCATGCAACAATCGAAGAATTTTCCATGAATTGGAGAATGCAATCCATGGAAAATTCTTAAAACTACTTTACAACGTATTAACTATATTACAAACGTAACATGCTGCGTTGCGCTTCATATAATATTTCAAAATGTTCCATACAAAACTTGTTACGTGGGAGAGGGAGAGGGTCTAGAATGGTCAAATTTTGCGTTACGTAATATTTGAATGAACCCTTAAGGACAGACTTGTTGTAATCCCAAAATGGCCGCCACAATGGCTGACTTTGGCACCTACTCACGATTTTTAGCGCACAAATCTCTTCGTAAACAAAACCAACGCACCTGATTTTCTTATTTTATGCTTATTGCAAGTGAGCAAGCACAGAATAATGAAAAGCGCTGTTGTTTGAAGCTTGCTTCTTGAGATTTGTGCGTTTGAAGTTTTGATGCACTGTTCAAGCGGGATTTCAAGACATTTGTCCTTAAATGCATATGCCAAGCCCTTTCGAAACGTATTGCGTACTTTTGGCTGTGATTTGGCCTTTATTATCGTTTGCTTACCGCACCCCATAACTAATTTTTTGGCAATATTAAGTAACAAATAGTCGGCTTAAAATACGGAATGTTTCGGCATAAATTACTCATTTTACGAAATGTTTTATGACGAAATTTGGTATCTACTCGTTTTTGCTGACACTTACACATCTAGGGAAATTTTACTAGAGTACTACACTAAATAAACGACTACTAATGCTAATTAAAACAAACAAAAATACACTGGCATAGTAGAAATGGCGTAAAGCACATCCGCTTTGATCTTTTTTTTTTTGTTTTGTTGTTTAACGAATGTGATTACTTTTTGGTTTGAGCTTTCGACGTCGCAAATGTACATAAATAATGGCGCATTGTTACTTTTCTTTGTATTTATTTGAAGTTTGTTTCATTTCAGAAAACTGATAAATGAAACTTCCGAAATGGCAATCGTTTGACTAGATTTCCAACAAATCCTGTATAGGGCAATAAAGTGAGAAGTGATTAAAATTAGGATTTGGTTTTTGGCAAATAGCTTTTTTAATTGTACGGCAAGATTTATTCGGTACGATATAACCTTTGGGTTGTGTGCTATTCATATGAAGTTGGAGGATGCTTCAGCATCAAACAGTAGAATTCAATAGAACAAAAATAATAAGCGATAAAATATACACATTCATGAAATAAGTCATTTCGAATTCAAGTATTTGGCTATTTCACCGCCAGTTCGTTGCGTTTAACTTACTACTTCCGTTTGTTTTGAATTCACTACATTTACGAAACGGAGAAAGAAAAACATATCTACGAGTTAGTAGAAGCAAACATACACTTAGTTAGTCAAATCCTCCAGCAGCTCTTCGGTGCTACGATTGGCCTTTTTGAACTCCTCCATGTACTTTGCCGGAACGGTCCACTCGAGCAGTTCTTGAACGTTCTGTTTTAAGCGGAAGGCCGGTTCAAACGATTTATCCTCGAAGGCTATGCGTCCAGCGCATTTCAACGAATCGACGAGTACGTTATCGATCAGGCGCTTATCGAATCCCAAGTCTTTCAGCCGTTCTTCGGTAGAGATCTTCTTCAGCAGGATCGCCACTAGGAATCTCATTTGGGACAAGGGCATCGGTGGTTCGACGCCGCTGTTGGCAGCTTTCACCTAAAAACAACAAACATATATGTTATACATTTGGGTATATATACACGTCGATTGATCTTACATTTCTATCGATAATCTCTTCCACGCTGGTGACCGACCTCGACTCCGGCGAACAACTCGCCATGTGATTCTGGTGGTCCAGCTTGGTCTTGAAAAAGATGTTGCACGACTTGCAAAGGTACGATTTGTCCTGGTTGTGGATAGAGAGCATGTGCTTCTTCAGATGGGGAAGCTGCGAAAAGCCAACACTGCAGATGGGACACTCGAACGGCTTTTCACCGGTGTGCTTTCGGATGTGCAACTTCAGTACACTCGAATGGGCGAACGCTTGCCAGCAAACCTGTGAGAAATAATTTAAAAAAAAACGCATGAGAATTATTATAATAATAGTATGTATTCAGTGGATTTAGTGCCAGAAAGACAGAAGCTCAAATCGGCCACGTTCTGATAGACAAACGGCAGTTCTCCGACATTGTCGACGTCAGGATGGCCAGGATCTATCGTGATCGACTCTGACCATTATTTGGTGATGGTCAAACTGCATCCAAAACTTTCCGTCTTCAACTATGTATGGTACCGGCGGCCACCACGGTACAACCTAGAGCGACTGAAGCAACCGGATGTCACCTCAGCATACCCGCAGAATCTCTATGCAGTGTTGCCAGACGAGGGCAAGCTCCTTGTGGCTCTTCTAGGGGACTGCTGGAGTACAGTAAAAGCAACCATCAACGATGTAGCCGAGGGAACCATCGGATATGTGGAAAGAAGTTGACAGAACGAATGGTTCGACGAGGAGTGCAGAGCGATTTTGGAGAAGAACACAGCGCGGGCGGTAATGCTGCACTTAGGTCCCGGCAGAACGCAGAACGTTACAAACAAAAGCAGACCTACCTCATACGAGAGAAACAACGCCACCTGGAAGAAGCGGAGTGCGAAGAAATGGAACTGCTGTCTCTTTTTCCAAGAAATACGACAATTTCTCCAGGAATTTTTCCAAGAAAACCTCCAGGGATTCCTTCAGAAATTCCGCGAGAAATTCCTCCCCGAATTTATCCTGGAATTATTCCAGGTGTTCCTCCATGCATTCCTCCAGGAGTTTATCCTGACTTTCCTCCTGGCATTGCTCCAGAATTTCATTCAGGTATTTCTCCAGGGACTTTTTCAGGAAATCCTTCTGGAATTACCCCAGGTATTTCTTCAGGAATTCCTCCAGGATTTTTTCCAAAAAATCCTCCAATTCCTTCAGAAATAATTTCAGAAATTTTTTCAGGAATTCCACCAGGAGTTTCCGTGGAATTCCTCCGGGAATTCTTCCAGGGTTTCGTCCAGGAATTCTCACAGGAATTTCCCCTCCAGGGATTCCTCCGGGGACTCCTCCAGAGATTCCTCCAGGAATTTCTCCAAAAATTCCTACAGTTATTCCTCTAGAGATACCTCCAGGAATTCCTCCTGAAAGGGCTTCCCAAGTAACAATGCCAGCTGAATAACAGCTTATTCAGTCAAAATTTTCAAAACCAAGCTTAAGAGCGGCTAATTCATCTGTTGTATAGCGATAATGTTTGTTGGGTTCCTGCTGAAGGGGCTTGCTCCTGAAAGGAGGAGAAGCATTTCTCAAGCATTTTATCCAGGAATATCTTTAGAAATTTCTCCAGAGATTCCTCTCAGAATTCCTCAGAAGATTCCTCTAGGAAATCATTCAGGGATTCCTTCAGGAATTCTTCCAGGGATAGTTCCACGGAATTTCCCCAAGAATTCCTCGCGGGAATCCAGAAGTTCTCCAAGCTTTTTTCCTGAGGTTACTACAGAAATTGCTTCAGGGAGTCCTCCATTGATTTTTCCAAGAATTTCTCAAGAATTTTCTCTAAGGATTTCTCCAGGAATTCCTCAAAAGACTTCTCCAGAAATTTATCCAGGGATTCCTCCCAGAATTCCTCTAAGGAATCCTCCAGGAATTCATCCAGGATTTTTCCAGGGTTTGCTCCAAGTATTCATCCAGGAATTCTTCCAGGGGTTTCTCTAGGAAAACATCTCCGATTGCTCCGATCCTCGGATTGATTCGAGAATTTTTCCGGAGGTCCCACCCAGAATTCCTCAGGGATTGATCCAGGCATTCGTCCTGGAATTTCTCCAGGGTGTCTCAAGAAAATCCGCTAATTATTCCTTCAGAAATTCTTCCAGGGATTACCTCGAAAATTCTGAAATACCACCATCAATCTCTCCAGGGATTCCGGCAAGAATTTGTCCAGAAGTTTCTCCAGGATTTTTTCCAAAGGTTGCTCTGGAAATTTCTTCAGGAATTCCTAAAGGAACTCCTCAAAGAATTCCTCTAGGATTCTCCATGGATTCCTCCATAAATTTATCTACGAATTTCTCCAGGAATTCCTCAAGAGATTTCTCACACATTTTTTCCAGGGATTCCTCCCAAAATTGCTCTAAGGATTCCTCCAGGGATTCCTCCAGATATGCCTTCAGAAATTCCTCACGGGATTCTTACAGGGTTTATTCCAGGCATACCTGCAGGAATTCCTCTAGGGAATTCACCTAGAATTTTTCCAGAGATTGCTCCGGGAGTTCTTTCAGGGATTATTCAAGGAATTCCTGTAGTGATTCCTGCAAAAATTTCTCTCGGGATCTTTTCCAGAATTTCATTCAGGGGTTCGGTTACAAATTTCAGAAACCCGTTCATCATCTTTTCCAGGGATTCACCTAGGAGTTTTTCCAGAATTACCTGAAGATTTTTTGAATGACTGGGGAAGAAGAATTGCTTGAGGAATTCCCCCAGTGATTTGTTTTTGAATTTTTTAGGATAATTTTAGAGGGAAGCAGGAGCTGGAAAATTCTTAAAAAATTAATCCAAGAATTCTTTCACAATTATCTCCTAGATATATTATTCCATCCATGAATTCATTCAAGTATACCCCCTGGCACCACAAATTCCTTTAGAAATTCCTTTTTGAATTCTTCCAGATATTTCTTTTTAAATACATTCCAGCTATTCGTCCAGGAATTCCTTCAGGTGATTTCTGATGGAAACCCAGGTGCAGTAGATACGGTACAAACCGATCGACCGGACAATTACACCCGTCCCGGGATTTGTGTGATAGGGCGAAGAAAATATGCAACGTCGAATGCGTGTTTTATCGAACATCTATTCTCGTCGACGAGGTAGTACGGACTAATGAAAAACAATAACAAACATACATCGTTGTAATGTGCAATTTATGCTTCATATTTTACACACGCATGCACTTAGACACACACAGTCATCTGTCATCCATCAGAGGTTCCCAATTCCGGGTTTTCTGTTCATCTTATGAGGGGCTGCCACTACTCTACTCTCGTCTACTCCAGCAATTTCCAGGATGTTTCAGAGAATTCCATCATTTGAGATTTTTTTAGAAATACCTTCAAGAAATTCTTGAAGAATTTCTTCAGGATTCCTTTTAGAAATTCTGACAGCGACACCCCGAGGTTTTCGTTCAGTGATAGTTTCAAGACTTTTACGAGAATACCTTTGAAAATTCTTCCGATGATCCTTCCGGGAATTGACATTCGAATAAGATTATGTTCTGAGATGAGTATATGCACTATTCAGTATAGGAGTATATAAAGCTGTCTCTTGGGAAACTCCGGCAAGGATGTACTCTGAACGATACAATTGAAAACATATTCTCTGAGGAATAGAGATCCAGGATATTCCAAGATTGCTCATTTACATATACAAAATGAATGATTATTTACTAAAAGAACTCCAGTTAGTCATGGAAGACATTCCTAGACATTTTCAAAAAATCTTCGCACTGGTTTCCATAATGTTCAACCGGAGAAAGTTTTGAAGGAAATCATGAAGAAAATTCTGAGTTTCTCCTAAAAAGTGTAGGTTGATTTGTTAGGATAGATTTGTAGATATCAACAGGAACAAATATTGTAAGCTCCGGAAGAAACAATGCACAAGTAAAGAAAAATTCTTAATCTTCCAGAAAGTTGTCACCGCTATCAGCACCACGCTGATCTGTGTAGAAAAGACGAGGTTTTTTCAACGTAATGTACAAAAACCTACGTGACTGCTGAAAAGTAATGCTTTTAGTATATAATTATTATTATTATATTTTATTAACGACACTTTACCAAAAAAAGTTGGCATTCGTGTCCATTTAGTATATAATGTTAAACCCATATTATGCCGAATAAATGTATTATAAATCTATCTTTATCTTTAAGGCGATTGTTTTCAGATATTTACTAATTTCCGTATATGATATCATGAAAAATGTTGGGGGTTTGAGGGGGAAGTCTGGCGGAGAAGCTCCTTCTAGCTACGCCAATGGATCCATCGACGGCCGGTCGGTAACAGACCAGGTCTTCACCGTACGGCAAATCCTCCAGAAATGCTGTGAACACCAGATCTCACCGCATTACTTTAAAGAGGCTTACGACAGTATCGATCCAGTGAAGCTGACCAGACTGATCAAAGCAACGTTTGACGGTGTGCAAAACTGTGTAAGGGTTTCGGGTGAACTATCCAGTTCATTCGGATCTTGTCAAAAACTGCGACAAGGTAACGGACTCTAATGACTACTCTTCAATATCTCTCTGAGAAGTGTAATGCGGCGAGCCGGGCTGAGCCAACGAGGTACGATTTTCACGATATCCGGTCAATTTGAATAATTTAGCCACATGAAAACGTCGCCAGAACAGTTCAACGCTAGCAGAAATCCACCTGAAACAAAAAGCAGTAAAGGTCAGACTGGTAGTGAATGCATAAAAAAAGCATATTAGGCAGAACCAAAGACGACAGGATTCGTCTGGAAAATAATGTCACGATAGACGGGAATACCCTGGAGGGTGGAAATCATCTACCTCGAATCCTTACTGATGGCTGACAACAATGTGAGTCGTGAAATTTGAAGGTGCATTATCAGTGGAAGCCGTGCTTAGTACAAACCCCGGCACCAAATATACCATATACCAAACGCATATAGGGCCGGTGGTCCTCTACGGAAACGAGACATGGATTATGCTCGAGGAGTACTAACAAGCACTTGCAGTTTGCAGAGCGATGTGTGCTAAGGACGATCTTTGGCGGTGTTCAGGAGAACGGTATGTGGTAGCGAAGGATGAATCACGAGCTCGCTGCACCTTACGGCGAACCCAGCATCCAGAAGGTAGCCAAAGCCTGGAAAATACGTTGGGCAGGGCGTGTTGCAAGAATGCTGAACAATAACCCTACAAAGTTGGTGCTTGTTACTGATCCGGCTGTCACAAGAAGGCGTGGAGCGCAGTGAGCACGATGGATGGATCAGCTGGAGCGTAGTCTAGCGAGCGTGAGAGAGCGGCAGTAACATACCGAGTACTGCAGCGTAATATTCTTACGTGTTAGGCATCGTACACAAATTACGTAACGCTATAAGGGGAGGGGGAGTCTAGAGCAGCGTTACGATTACGATCCATACAAAAATGATTAAGCTTTCATACAAAAAGCGTTACAAGGGGGTCTGAAATGGCCGATTCTAGCGTTACATTATTTGTGTACCATGCCTTATCCTAATTGTCTAATCCTACAAGCTATGAATTCAACTTACCTGACATCTGTAGGGCCGCTCGCCCGTGTGGATGCGCTGATGAACGACGAGCTGAGATCGTTGGGAGAACACCGCCCCACAAACGGCACACCCATGTGGTCGGATCATCTTGTGTGTCCGCATGTGCTGCGGCAGGTGGCCCTTGAACATCTTGTTACAAATGTTACAATGGAAGGCCTTCAGGTTGGCATGATAGCACATCAGATGCTTCTTCAGCGCGTCCGGCCGGAAGAACCCCTTCCCGCAGATGTGACACGTGTAATCCCGGATGTCCATGTGGCTTTTGAGGTGCATCTTGAGATTGGCGGCGCACGAGAATGCCGACGAACAGTCGGGGCATTTGTGCTTACGGACTCCATTGTGAGTGGCAAGATGTTGTGTTAGCTGAAAAATTGAAAAAAAATGAATCGTTGGAATTTCAGAAGTGCTTTAACAAACTTTAAAGGGTGAAAGCATACGCAGCAAATGTGCCGCAGCAACATCAGAGAAATGTCAATCGTGCCATGCCGTAACGACATCGGCGTTCCAATTATCCGGTTCTTGTCAGCCAAGACATGAAAGGAATAAGCTCTATTTGCTATTCATATAGCGGAGCAAAAGAAATATTCGGTCGAAGAGAGGAAAAAAAAACGAAACGATAGGAAACAACCGGAAAAGCTGGGTTCGGCTCAGAGTCAGAAACCGAAAGAGAGACATAGCACGGTACAAAAAGCAATATTTGTATAAGTAATCAATTTATCGTGTTTTTGATTACAACCCCCGTGCTCCCCACACCCCCTCAAAATCATCCAATCCCCTCGGCATGCTAGAGTTTGTTCAACCAAATTATGGCCTCTCAAAGCAATTCGAAAGGAATAGTAGGTTCACCTAGGATCACAGCATCATCATTCAACTGCTCCTGACCTGGCTGCAACTACAAAATATGCACAGGAGCAGACCCCAAGCCTGCCAAATAGCGACGGAGCGGAACGCTCGTCAACGACGTCAGTTTACCGCCCCGGAGTTCGGAGGCGCGGGTGTCAAAAACAGGCGAATAATTTCCAACCATGCCTAGGTGGGTATGTATTTTGCCTGGGAAAGCCCCTGGTTAGAACCTGTCGTTTTAGTTGTTGTTCATTCACTTACGGCGAGGAACCGACGGCCGCCACCGTTTGTGACGTGTGCCAAGCACACACATAGGAAAAGTCGACAAGCGCCCCTTTCGGAAGCGGGAAATTCATGGGGTAGGAGCAGTAGATAAGGAAAATCAGAAATATGAACTGTTGTTGGTCGGTCGCTCAGAAGTGAATGCATATACTTTTGCTTTAATTAGCTAACCTATACTAATTGTCGCTAATGATAAAAACACACTTTTCAATCACTGAAAAAAAAAACTGAATTGAATTAAACTTTTTAGTCATTCGAATGATGACTAGAAATCAATTTATGAATTTATTTTGAAAACTTTTACTGGAACACACTTTGCCAACAAAATGATCATTAGCCTGGGACAAAAAATCTTAGGCTTAGGTTACATTATGATCCCATATCATAACTGTTCAAAATTTCAGCTCAATCGGAGAAACTATATTTTAGCGCCAGCCATTCTATGTTTTCATATCCGTTCATAGTCGTTCTAAGTTATTATCTAAAAAGCGAAGGGCTAAAAGTCCAAAACTAAACTAAAAACAAATCAATCAATCAATAAAAAGCGAATAGCAAGACAACGCTGTTTAACATGTGAGAAATTGGTATTAATAATGAAATCTCGCCATTGTAACGATCGGGTATGGCTTAATAACAATGATTTTATTGCCCTTTTCCGGCTATACCAGTCGGCTATGGTTGGTGACGAAGTATGTGTCAGTCGAGCTTCAATATCAACATTCAAAAACAATACGCGCACACTTGTTGTTCGTAGGCCGCGAGAGTGCGGGAGATTGGCATCTAAGAGCCGAAAGAGAGATAAAGTTGCGAAAGACGGACCCGGTTTAGGGTGGTGCTTCGAATCCAGTTTGACTTTCTATTCTGCAGAGTTGTAACTTGTTCTGTAGCTTAGTTGGTTAAAGCGCCGGACTAGCGATAACGGAGTCGTGGGTTCGAATCCCACCAAAACAAGTGGTAATTTTTTCACAAATTTATCTCTCAATTTGCCAATTAAACGTACTTTGCCTAAAATACTTCGAGTTTTTACGTCTATGGCTAAATAACTTTTCCCATAAACTTCGGATCGTTTTGCGATCTTCGGAAGCCTGAATTTTAAGGATCAAAGGGTGACGACTGGCTGTTTTTTTTAAAAGGGATATTCTACATAAAGCTAAAGCGATCCTAGTATATTATCTCATAGCCATTTTAACTTGTATCTCCAGATTCAAGGGCCTGTTAGGTGGTTATCGGAATTTAATAAGAGATTATGTTGAAAACACTCTTGGGCAAATGAAATTCTTGAGCATGAAATAGATTCTGTTGCAAGTTTCGTGCGTTGCGGTTGTTATTTATTTTGCTGTCCATCGCCTGTCCTTTGAAGTACAGTCGAGTCTCCTATTAGACACTGCCACCCAGTTTGCGCCCACCGAAATTTTTCAGCTGTCTTACATCAAATCGAGCTGATTTTTTTTACAGCAGTTAGTGCTTATTAAAGACTCATCAAAAACAAAAAATGAACTAACTTGATTAAAAGACAGCCTGGAAAACGCGGTGGGCGTAAAGTTGGTGGCAGCGTCTAATAGGAGACCCGACTGTACAGTTTTCTGAACGCAATAACAGTGTAGTGCCATCGAACTGGATAAGTAGCAGTTGTTGCAAAGAAAGTTACACTCAACGTAGATTCCATATAATCAACAATTTCTTGAAATTTGCTACCAGCACAAACCTACATACTGCAACGCAAAACAAATCAACCGCAAAACAAACTGCCCGTGTAGCTGCCGGCTATGAATAGCACTACGGACCCCCTGTTCCGGGGGTAAAAGTCCACCAAACAGGGAACCCCAATCCAAGGTGTCAGGCGACCCGTGCTGATGGATGAATGATTGAGGGGGTTTCAAAGATGCTCGATCGTTAACGGAGCCCGTAACGTGGGTAGAAGGGTAGATCACCTTTTCGTGTTGTGTTACGGAGTAAAATCTACCGAAACCTAGTGTCGTTCTACTTTTCCTATTTTGGAATATGCGTTCTGGCAATTCAAGGAATCATAGTATTTAGTCCTTGTCACTGGTATCGTGGTGACTTACGGTCTCTGAATAAAACTAAGTTAACCAACTTTACTTTGCAGATAGTTAAAAACCTCGCCGTTCGAGGCTAAACTTGATGCAAAGGACATCAAATCGGGTTAGGGATCCATGTATGTACTAACTCTTCGAAGACAAGTAAGTGCTGGTATGCAAGGAACATACTAGAATCCTTATTACTGAACATATGTTCCATTATTGGAATGGTATTGCTGCTAATGTTAAAACCCGGGTTCTAAACTTCTTACTGGGGAGAATTTAGCAGTAAAACAAGGGTGATGCTAGGTTTCCGATGCATGGCCAATATCAGTACTCTTGTTTTGTTTTCTAAAAAAAAAACTAAACAAAAACTGTATCAAAATCGATACTTTATTGCCCCTCAATGGCAATTGAGAAATGCGACATGCACTACACTAAGGATACGGGTAATGTCACAATAGATCTAAAAACTGGTCGCAGTGACAAACCCGAACAGGAATAAAAAAAAAAACCGGCTAATACAAGGCTTCTATTGTCTCTTCATGTTGTCTATTCACGTGAGAGAGTGATCTGAAACCGAAGAGAAGATTGTTAGGGTTCGCAATACCCTAATTACCGCAAAATGAATTTGGGGCGCTGTCACGAGTGCAATTTTGTAATCATGTGTGTGATCCGTGACGACTGGACCACACACATGATTACAAAATTGCACTCGTGACAGCGCCCCAAATTCATTTTGCGGTAATTAGGGTGCAGGGTTTTTTTTTTTGTAAAAATGATTATCAATTTCATGCTGTGTGCGCTTGACTATCGGTTGAACAAGAGCTCGCGTGTTAGCCACCCAAACATACTATTGATTTGTAATCTTTGCCGAGGAAAGCTGGTAAAGCTATTTCGTACGATTCCAGCCGCTTTCGATCAGCCTGATAATGAAGTAATCATATCCATAAATGAAAAGATCGCCAAAATGCAACAATCGATTGACGAATTGGCGCAATATTTCAATGGTTATAACGGAGCATTGAAACCAATAGAACAGCCTGAGGACTTAGGTGATCTACAAGCAAATGCACACTCATCACGTCGACCACGCTAGATGCAAACGAAAATGCTCAACAGACTGCAAACTGCTCACTGTTTGTGTCCAACATTGCCAATGACGTTATCAACGACGAAGTGTTACGAATGGTGAATGAAACTATAGAATTGGATGCAGTTATTTCCGAAAAATGTCTTGTACCACCTTAGAAAGATAAATCATTGATTCACTACATATTCTTCAAAGTTGTCGTCAAACTCAATCAAAGTATTGTATTAAACTGACCTGAAATGAATACGCTGCCGGGAATTCATAGACCGTTCAAATGAAACATGGCGCCCAGCTCGAGGAATAGTTTAATTTGTGATGTAAAAATTCAATTTCGATTGTAATGATTTTTCGTTATATGTATGTTGGGATCCCGGGTGAACCACCCCAATCAACCATCTCTTCGAAAGATCGCGAAAACATATCTTCTATCCATTTAATTATTCCGACCAGATCACAGCGTTCGACATGTCGAAGAGCTCAACATAAACTGCTCTTTGTTTTAATTCAATACAATTTTACAATTAATTCGACAATAGGGATTTTCAGTTATATTAAGTACCTTAATTTAAAAATCTACCATCATTGGGGCTGCAAAAGCCTGTTGATATGTATAATAATAAATAAAATAAAATGTTAATTTATGAACTCTACTTAAAGATGTCCCGCGTTCAGTATTGTTGCCGTACGCAATGTGCGCTAGCTACGATTAAGTAACGGGTGATGCAACTGGTTATTCCCTCGCATTGAATACACAGGCAGATATTTTTAGACAATGGTATTGGCAAACAATTGCTACATCTATCCGACGATTTCCAGCTCTGTCAAATGGAACAGTGTCCAATTGTTTGTTTGTAGAACGAAGCCGATATTTTCGGCATAAAGGTCTGTTGTAGCCGGGGCCCGTGACGCAATTGTTAACACGTTTGCTTAATAAGAAGATGGTCGTGGGTTCGATCCCAACCCCGGCACTTTCGTCAGTTGCTCTTTCCCCCTGAGAGCAGCTGACACTGACCCTCTCCTGAGCCTATGGCTCAAACGGACCCGGATACATGGACACGGCACTTCATAATGGACCCCCAATCGGACTGGAAAAAGGAACATCGAACAGCCTCACTTCTACATCCTTGTGCTCATCATTCTACCATGACAGGGTAGAAAGTGAAAGCAGCGCAACGGCAACCAGTTCGATATAGTAGAATTAGAATAGAATACATTTAGGCGCTGCACAAAGTGTAAGTACAGCTTCCAATTGGAATCGCTCACGCAGTGCCCTAGTGGACAAAAGAGCTGTAAATTAGGTAAGTGATTTAAGAATGAAAAAAAGGTCTGTTGGAGCCAGTTTGCGTATGAGAAGTATATAGAAATGTAAGAAATCTAAATTATACAACATTGAAAGTGAATTTAATATCAAATATATTGCAGCCAGCTTAAAAGTTATTCAGTCACGCAACACCTGGACTCTGTCACTCGATCTTTCCTTATACTCCAACAAGTATCGTATAGGCGTATCTAGAATGAACGATTTCTTTTTGTCTATTTTCTCTTTGGATTTTTTCCGGGAAATACGATCAGTGTCCGGATAATCCCTAGATGTTTTCCGGGGCAGGACGACTGGGACTAGCATCTTCTTCTTCTTCTTTATGGCTCTACGTCCCCACTGGGACTTGGCCTGCCTCGCTTCAACTTAGTGTTCTTTGAGCACTTCCACAGTTATTAATTGAAGGGCTTTCTTTGCCCGCCATTGCATGAATTTGTATATTGTGAGGCAAGTACAATGATACACTATGTCCAGGAAGTCGAGAAATTTTCCCGACCGGAACGGGAATCGAACCCGCCGTCTCCGGATTGGCGATCCATAGCCTTAACCACTAGGCTAACTGGAGACCCCTAGCAGGACTAGCATCTAGAACAATAAAAAAGACCGAAAATTGATTGATTGATTGATTGATTTGTCTTTATTAAAGAGACTTTCAGCCCTTGACTGGTTCGTCTCTAAGACCGAAAAGGATTTGCTGGCCAAGTTATTGACCAAAGGTAAAATCGATGAAGAGAAATCCGACATCTAGACGAACATTTGAAAAGGGCCTATCTGCTTTTTGTAAACAAACATGTTTCTGTCTCTGCAGGGCCCATCTGCATCCACCCACGCACATCAGCACCCTTAACAGATAGCTTGAAGAACACTCTTTCTGATAAGGGCGTTGTTATGCGTGGGTGGATGCAGATGGGCCCTACAGAGACAAAAACATGTTTGTTTACGCAAAGCAGATAGGCCCTTTTCAAATGTTCGTCTAGACATCCGAACCGCCATAGCACAGACAAACAGACGTAACACCTTGAGCGATTTTCATGAAAATCCATCGCCCAGTTCACACTACCATCACCTGGTGGAGAAGTTGCACGAATCACTGTGTTGTGCAATATCGTCAACAGAAGGCGCTAGTGTGAAACGTCAAACGCATAGAAAAACGATGCGCGCGCTGTTACGTCTGTTTGTCTGTGGCTATAGGGAGTACCTCGGCTTCAGCACTAGGCTTCGCGACTCCGAATCATAGAAACGACTGCTACGACGGCGATGTGAACAGGTAAAAAACGAGAAGAATGCGGCATGGGCGAAAATGTTGCAACACCGTACAAGTGCGAATGAGGCACGTTATAAACAAGCGCGGAACAAGCAGAACTCAGTCTTTCGAAGGAAGAAGCGCCAGTAGGAATAATTAGATCGCTAAGCGATGGAAGAGCTGTATCGCGCAAAGGGCACACGGAAGTTCTACGAGCAGCTGAATCGCACGCGCAGAGGCTTTGTGCCACAAGCCAACATGTGCCGAGGCAATCACGGGAATCGAATTTGTCATTAATGTGTCGAAGACTATAAGTACTAGCGTGGTTCTAAAAATCATTTTTGCTCCACACCGCTTATTCGATTCATTGCCAGATTCTATGCCTCCTCCCAAAATTTGAACTTATTTGATTGAAAATTGAGACTGCACAAGCCCTTCAAAGTTTGTATGAGAATTACTATGGGAAAACGATGTTTTTCATTCAATCGCCCGTAGTATTTCCCCAAGTACCCTAGAGGGTTGGTTGACCATTGGTACTCCTAGGCTACTCTATCAGCTACAATTTTTCCTAAGAGCGCATTCAAATCGGACGCCTCATTAATTAGTTTCAGATTTTTATCCAAAATCGAAATCTCATACTCATGATGGTTAAACTATTCGAAGGGCATCACTGCATTTTGCAGTGGAACATAGTAGCCATGATTTCAGTGTGCTATCTTTGGCGCCATATGCTGCAATGTTGCCTGCAAGGAAGCTGGAGGATCACTGTTAAAGTTTGTCCAGTTGAATACAAATTGATAACTAATTATTGAGGCGTCTGATTTGAATGCGGGCTTCAGCAAAGTTGTAGCTGATAGAGTAGCCTAGGAGTACCAAGGGTCAACTAACCCTCTAGGGCACTTGGGGAAATGCTACGGTCGATTGAATCGTTTTCCCATAGTAATTCCCATACAAACTTTGAAGGGCTCGTGCAGTCTCAATTTTCGACCAAATCAGCTCAATTTTTGGGAGAAGGCTTAGAATCTGGTTACGAATCGAATAAGCGGTGTGGAGCAAAAACGATTTTTTGAACCACGCTAATAAGTACATCACGCAGAAAAATGGCGCTTGTTTAAAACAATAAAACGCATGGTTGATTTTCAAACTGAGAATTTACTTATTCCAAAGTTATATTTAATTGTTTTCATTTAGAGTTTATGGATAAAAACATTTGTTTCAACAAAATAAAAACCATAAACATGGTCCGAAAGCACTCACACATCTATAAAATGCTTACCCCAACATCGCCACAACGAAGAAGGTGCAGCAAATCCATCACGCCAACTTCCAAGTGCAGCTTTTGCCGTGATGGATAACGCGCAGGTACTCACGCCTTTTTTGTATTTTTTTTAGTCGTTCTCCTCCCCATCCGCTTATCGATGGTCTAAAAATAGATTTCCGAGCTGCCGCAGTTGCTGCCGTCACCAACACAATCACATTCCGGGTTTGTTAGTGGTAAAAGTGCAGTCATTTGAATCAATCCATAATTTCATGTTGAATATACCATATCCCTGTTTGTTTTAACAAACTGTCAAAAATTTCGACAAATGAAAATATTTGTATTATCAAACAATAGAACAGTTCAGTGTAAACTAGAAATCAGTTTGTCGCTATAGTAAACTGAAAAATCGGTTGATTTGAACTAGAATTTAATTGTGTTTACAATTTATTTTTCTGCGTGATGATGGCAAAGGGCTCTAGGGAGGAACTAACGCGCCGCTACCCAGAATTTCTACAGACAGTGATGAAATGGAGGCGGTTGAAGAATTCGTATACTTGGGCTCACTGGTGACCGCCGACAACGTCACCAGCAGGAGAAATTTAGAGACGCATTGTGGCAGAAAATCGAACTTATACTGTGGTGCATAATTGATCGGCCAACCGGCCTCTCTAACTTTGGTTTGCCTTTATGGATTGAGCTCAATTTTGGACACGGAACCACCAATATGCTGAATATTACGTATACGAAGTACAAAATGTTATCGGTCACAGGTCTAGGCGGGACAAGGCGTTCAAAATGTGCAAAAGTGATCGGACAGCGGCATGCATGTAAATCAAAGGGGTACCGCTGCCCGATCACTTTTGCACATTTTGAACACCTTGTCACGCCCAGACCTGTGAACGAAAACATTTTCGCAGAATTCGGAACTGAAGACGCACAGCCATGGACCGTATCGAATGGAGACGACTCCTACGTACATCAGAGAACACTCAGGCCTTAGTCTGACCGGTAAGGTAAATGAGGCGAGGATTTTCTAGCCGCTCCATCGGGTTCTAAAATGTTTCCAAAAAAATTTAAGAACTTTGACAAGAATGACTAAAAGCACAGCTTATAATCAAGAGAAGGAGGGTCATTTCCCACTGATCTATAGAAACAGTATTACTTGACAGAACAGCCTATGACAGAAAGAAGGAAAAATCTCTGATAATCATTCAAGCGGTTGCAACACCAACAGAATGCAAATGCAAATAGGTCAAATGCCAACAAATAGAATGTCAACAAGTTACACAGCAGTATGACTCTGGCTATTTGAGTCTGCAGCTTATTCGTAATACAGCAGAAGGCCACTAGTTACGCTTTTAGATTTGATGACACATACTTAAAGGAGTTCTTGAAGAGCATGGGCATGAAACTGAGTATTGGTGATTGTACTCAAGGGAATTATCGTTTACTTTCAGAAATTTCAATAAATTTTAGAAAGTTCAATGCCTTCCTTATCGCTGCGACTTAAACTGCCGTAAACATTCTTTAACTCCCCTCCTAATTCAATCCAATCATTCCATTCATGTAATATTGAAGTAATTGAGGTACCAAAATATAATGTTTATGGCGTTTATGATAATCAGCTAATCAGCTGTATTGGTGTACAACAACGCAAACTATTTAAATTACTAAAATTTTTACTTGAATTTTATGTATTATTTCTCAAACAGTGAAAAAAACTCGATATCAATAACTGAAAACAAATTAAGCACCATACTGCCATGAATCGCATATCCGTCCCTTTTGTATAGGAAATCCAGCTAACGTGGGACTGATATGCGATTCATAGGCGGCAGCATAGTCGTTTCAGTGTTTGGTCCGTGTTCCCTAATATCTGGCGAAACAAGCTTGACAAATCTCATATAGTAAAGCTAAATAAAAAAAAAAAGCACAAAACACTTACCTGACCACCGCGCGCAAACGTCTTCGAGCACATGGGACATTTGTACGGCTTTTCCCCCGTGTGCACTCGCATGTGCAAACGCAGCCGCTCCTTGATGGGAAAGGTCTTCCCACAGAGATCGCACGTGTACAACGTATCCGTTCCGTGCTGCGAAGCGATGTGGTTCTTCAGACAGCCGGCCTGCCGAAAGCGCTGATTGCAATGCTGACAGGCGTACGGTCGTTCGTCGTTGTGGATGCGCAAATGTTTCCGCAGATCGTTCGCGCCCATGAAATTTTTATTGCACACATGGCAGATGTACCGTTTGCGTTCCTTTTTCTTCTGGGGAGTAGATTTCTGTCCGGTTTGAGATGCGCTGAGTTCGGACGTGTCCCCGTTGGATGTGACGGGAGATGCTGAGGAGAGGGGTTCGTTGTCGACCTCCAGCACGAGCAGGCCATTGTCGAAGTCTTCTAGCTCGGCTTGGATTGGCTGTTCTGTTGCAGCCGAGAGTGGAAGTTCTAGGGAGGTTTCCAATTGTTCCGGTGGAACCGGTGGTTCTTTCGGTGGAACATTGTTGTTGCTTTCCTCCTTGATTTTGGAGGCTTTCCGTTTCACCGCACCAGAGGTTGCCTTTGTGGCTTTAGTTTGTCGCACACGTTTCATTATTTTGCAGTTAGTAAAGGGTTCAGTTGGTAAAAGGGGTTGCGATTAGACAGATTTCTACTACAACCGTGACTAATTTGGTATATATGGCACTTTGTCTCTTTGGTTTCTTTAACACGTTCTCAACGCGACTAGCACATCGAACTACCGGTTGTTAGTGATAAAGGAAATGAAACGATACGAGTTAGTAACACCACCACCAGATATCCAGATAAGAAACTGATTACATTACACTGCTATAGTTCAACCGAGCGTTTGTTTCACAAATTACCACCACCGACGAAGCACCTCAGAGCACTGCTTTTATTGTCCTGCGAGTTTACTCCACTTTCTTGGTCGAACGTACCTATTCCACAGTTGAAGTCCAATTGTGCTCAGTCGGCATTATGCATAAACACATTTGCCTCTCTTCCAAGCTTTGCGCTTCGATTTTATATAATATTCATTCGCCATGGCACACGGGGAAGAAATTGAATTTTAAAATTCTAATTTATTCTTTTGACAGCGACGAACCTTTTCGCTGATGCCTGGTGACTTCCTCCCGGGAGGTCACTCAGAGGTGATACCGTCGTAGTCGTTGAAATGGTAACGATCGTCAAAGAACTGGAATAGATACAAGATAATGCCGAGGGTTAGCTTCTACGAACATCGAACGTGAGAAATGTGTAGGATTATAAATAAAAGATTTGAACCAGATTCAAATATTTACCATTGCTAACTACATGCATAGAAAGATAGAGAGAGAGGCTAGTGACTTCGGTGGTTCGAACCTCGAAACTGTAGTTCACCGTTGCTGCTGGCTGCCAGCCCGGCAGAGGTTGGTCGAGGCTCGTGTGACGACATTAAGATAAGCTGAATAAACAGAACAGTGCCGCTGATAAAAACACACTCATGCCAGCAGCAGCGATAGCGAAACACGCTGACGACGATTCCGGAGAAAAGCTGTAACTGTAATGAAAAACGCAACTGCAGCAGTCCTGTTGCCCGCCGCCACCCGAACCACACCGAATGGTGCATCAAAAGAGAGTTATGAAAAACTTCAACACAGGATAAAGTCGGAAACCCTCAATAGTTGGTACGTATAGTTTAGCGTCGAGGGTGTCTGGCTTGGCTAGGATCATGCTGCGCAAGCATATGGCACACGTGAGGTGGGGTGCTATATTGCAACAACCCCTATGTGAAATGTATATAGGCAAGGACGATTTTTGGAGGGGTTGGTTCTAGAAGCAAGGAGTTATGTAAAGGTCCTACGTTCCCCTTTCTATTGAGATTTTTTCGTTACTGAAGCTCTACCACCGGGGTCATTGAACAAATTTGCTTTTCGCTGACGCTGATTTCAGCGGCTGTGTGGTAGAGTTACCATCACAAGCATCACAGACTGGTACGAAATAGACAACAAGTTATTTTGTTGACATCTCCCCAAATTAGACTGACACAATAATTTGCAAGCCCCATCAAAATGTGATTGCAGCGCAGGACCATATCGCATCGAGTTGGTGTCTTCGGTGCACTTGTTGCTTGTAAAATATATCCATATGTCCATATGACCACGGTCCATACAAATTTTCAAAATTTAATATAGACAAAAGTCTAGGGGGTCTGAGATGACCAAAAACGATCCTTTTCGTCAATTGTCAACTGCTGCAACTTCCGGAGATCACTATGGAAATCCTCAGGAACGCACTTGGGACTCTTTGAAACAACCTAAAATTCCCTAAAACCCTTTGGAGCACCCTTGAAATCGCTGAAATGCCTCTAAAATACCCTGGAACCCCTTGAAAACAATTTAAACGTCCCAGAGAATTGGAACTCACTGGAACGCTCTGGAACACGCTTGAAGCCCATGAAACGCCAATAAAATCCTGGAACACGCGTGAAACCCCTTGACATTTCTGAAACACTCCCAAAACACCTTGTAACGCCCTGGAACACCCCTAAAATCACGAGATGAACTAGTTTAGCAATAGGGGCAGTCCGTAAACCACGTGGTCATTTTTGGAAGATTCCGGACCCCCCCCCCCCCGCGTGTTCTTTCGTTCATACAAAAAAAAATGTATGGACCGTAGTCTTTGACCGACACCAAGCATTCCATGCACATGGGCCATGTCGGTTTCTGTGCCACATTGAGTTTCCTGCACCATTGTACGAATTGCAAGTGCACCTTAAAATTAAACATGTTGAGTATAACCAAAGAATAAGAATATCAAGAATGCCCACTCCGCTGATGCTCGGAGGACACTACCACAGCGCTACCTGCGGATGAAAGTTCAACCTTCATGCGGTAGTGTGCGTTACTGATTGTATGCGGATACCAAAACATACGTACACCACCTTCTCTTATCACAATTCACGAACATTCCACCTTGATACGCTTAGAGAGCGCTACTTGTCTTGTCGCTTGACGTTTACATAGAAAAAGGCAAAAGAGGGCATTCTTTCTATTTTTATTCTTTGGTATAACAGAATCATGGTAATACTAATGCACCATAGTGACATCATGCAGCTTCTTTGCATTCCATACACCATCATGATGTCCACAGAATAATCTAGGCACCATCTCACGCTCCATCTTTGAATTATTTATATGGTCTAATTTGAAATCTTGCACCATCGTTAAATTTTATGCACTTCTAAAGCTTTCCAAGCGTAATCGTGGCGTTCACTATATCATCTAGGCATCTATTGAACCATTATTTCTGTATGAAGTTTCGTACATCAAAATAGCATTCCATGTACCATGTCAACTCTAATGCACCCAAGTAACATTTTTAGTTTTCTTATTGCCTACAAGCTGTTGTTACAATCAAACTGTTAAAACTCATTTTAAAGCTTAGTAATCCTACCAGCTCTAATAAAACCGTGATAAAACTTTATAAAGCCGAAAAGGGCCCACCCTACAGGAGCTTGTTAAAACCATTCCTTAAAACGTTTTATAGGCTATTTCATTTTATGACACATTCCTGTAGTCTGTTATACAGCAAAGATAAGATCTGTTTTGTAGGTCACAAGAAGATAAACAAGCCGTATCAAAGCTCGTTGAAACCATTAAAATAAATCTGGAATCAAAGCTTTCAAATTAAATGGAGTAAATTTTAAATTGATAATGTCCATGATATTTTGTTGCAAATTTCTGCGGTGTTAAACTCTGTTTCTATAACACAGAAACTCATGCCATTGTAGTTTACTCGTAAAATGCATCAAATTACTATTGAATAAAACGAAGCGCCACGTCAAATTGCGGTTTTGTCATATTAAAAATAAGAAGTGGGATTAAAGTTTACAAAATTGTGCATTCAAACTTCAACCGAAAAATCAACATGGCGTGCACAAGTCGCAAATAGGAACAGAACATCGTGGCTAAAAATATGGATATCGTCAAGTTAAACTCTTTTGGTTTTGATTGAGGTTGTTTAAGAGCACTTGGTTTAAAAGTAATAGTTTCTAGAGTTACTGTTCTTTGTGAATACGGAAAAAAGTCCAGCGTTTGCCCACTTATTCTTAACGCATTTGATTTGCGCTACTCAAACACTTTTAGGTTTTAAGAAAAGGCGGGCTCAGACTGACCCTTCTTAAGAACTCTCCGGCTAGCCGGTAGCCGTCAAAAATGTAAACAGACCAAAATTCCAGGTGTTCTTCTGCTTTTCAGCAGTATTTGATGATAATTTGAGGTTTTTGTTTAATTTGATCGAGCGTTAGGTAGGTATATAGTATATTAAATCCCAATTTTGAACTATTTAGTGTCTACCTAAAATAGTGGAAAACGAAATAATGCGTGAATGATTACGTTTTCGTTTGTATTGCCCATCAAATCGATTTTCCACAAGGAAATCGCATTGCAGAAAAAAATCCTTAGCTTAATGCTTCCGCTTATAATCCTGAAAAGGTTTAAGACTGCTTTACTGCGACTTATGCATTCTAATAAGTTTTAAGGCCGATGTCATACATTATGCATGCAGCTTTGAAAAAAGTTTTAGGATTCAGTTTTAATATGTACTTTTCAGGCCGTTTAGGTTAAAATTTTTGCTCAGCAGAAAGGATAGAAGATAAGTTTTATTGAATAGACTTCCAGGTACATACAAAGTGTTTTAAAGTTGCATGTGTCATTAAGACTGTTTTACAATATATAATGCTTTATTAAACCTAAAAGGGTTTACCAAAGCAATGACAAAACCTATATAAATAGTGTCTAAGAGCAGAAAGCATAGAAATTGTTACTTGCATCATACTGACATCAAGCACCATCTTTGAATGCCATGCTCCAAATCAGCATTCCATGCACCATCACAATGATATCAGTGATATCTAGGAATCCTATACACCACGGTGACATCATGCACCTTTATTGCCACACCCAATCTGATTTTTATGCAGCAACTAATGTTTACACCATCTCCAAATATCATGCTTCATCTTAGCATCGAATTGCAATTACTTGCCACGCATACACTTGACGTTCCTTTGATTAAGGATATAATGTACCATTGAACACCATTGAATTTTGTATACCATTTTTTTAATTCGCGCATCTAAACAGCATTCCATGGATCATTTTAAGAATCACTCTACCACCTCGAGAAATTCCTGGAGGAATCCGTGAAGGTATTCCAAGAGAAATTCCTGGCGGAATTTCAGGAGGATTCCCTAAAGGACCTCTGCAGGCATTACTAAAGGAGTACTTGAAAGAGTTGTTGAAGGAAGTTCTCAAAACCTGCTAGAGGAGTCTAGAGAAATTCCTGTAGAATTACCAGGAGGAACTACTACAGGAATTGCTGGATAATTATTGAAGGAACTCCCAGGAGGAATTCCAGGAGGAATCCCTGAAGGAATCCGTGGAGGTATTCATAAAGAAATCCTTAGAAGAAATGCTATAGGAAGCTCTGGAAAATTCCAGAAGAAATCTCTGATGTAATCCGTGAAGGAGTTATAGGATGAATCACCGGAGAGATAACAGAAGAAACCCGTAGATGAGTCCATGAAATAATTCCTGGAGGAATCCCTGGATCAATTGCTGGAAGAATTCCTAAAAGAGTTTTTAGTAGAATTCCCGCATGAATCTCTGGAAGAATTACTCGAGGAATTCATTGATGAATCCTTCCCAGAGATATCTCTGAAGGAATCAGTGGAGGCATTCTTGAAAGAATCATTGAAAGAATTTCTGGAGAAGTCCGTGGAGAAATTCTTGGAGAAATTTCTGAAGAAATTCCTGGAGGAGTTTCTGGAGAAATTCCTGGACGAATTTCTGGAAAAAAATCTGCCTCGTGGGGGCATTCCAGAAGGAATTCCTGGAGGATTTTCAGGAGGAATACTTGAAGGAATTTCTGGAGGCATTCCTAAAGGAATCCTTGGAAATCCTGCAGAGAGCTTTCCTAAAGGAGTCCTTGGAAATCCTGCAGAGAACTTTGAAAAATCCCTGGAGAATTCCTTGCTGTAATCCCAGGAGGAGTTTCTGACAGGAATGCGTGAAGGATTTCCAGAATGAATCCCTGGAGAAATTTTAGGAGAAATCCATAGAGGAATCCCTGCAGGAATTGCTCGAGCAATTCATACAGGAATTCCTGGAAGAGATCCGGGAGATTTTTTTTTTTTTTTGAGAAATCCGTGAAGGAATTCTTGGAGAAATACCTAGGGGAATTCCTGGAGGAATCCCTGGAGAAATTTTTAGAGGATTTACTGGAGGAATTACTTGAGGAATTCCTGGAGTAATTTCTGGAAGAGTACCGGGAGAAATTTCTTTAAGATTTTTTTTAAGAATTCTTGGAGGAATAACAAGAGAAATTCCTGGAGGTATTCTTAGAGCATTTTCTGGACAAACTTTTAAGGCTTTTTGGAGGAGTTCCTGGAGAAAATCTTTGAGGAATGTCTGGAGGATTTTTTTTTAAGAAACTTCTGAAAAAACGCATGGATGAATTCCTGGACGAATTCCCGGAGAAATTCCTGGAGGAATTCCTAGAAGCATTACCGGAAAAGTTCCGGGAGAAATTCTCTTAGGATTTTCTGGAGGAATCCATTGAGAATTTTCTGGAGGAATTCCTGTAGCAATCCCTGGAGGAATTCCTGGAGGAATTTCTGGAGGAATTTCTGGAGGATTCCTTTGAGGAATTTCTAGAGGAGTTCCGTGAGAAATTGATTTAGGATTATGTGGAGGATTCCATGGAGGAACTCCTGGAGGATTCCCTGGAGAAATTCCTTGTGAAATTCCATGGAGGTATCCATGAAGGAATTCTTGAAAGAGTTTCGGCAGACAATTCTTGAGGATTCTTTGAGGGAATTCTGCCAGAAATTCCTAAAGGATTTTCTGGAGGAATCCCTGGAGGAATTCCTGGAGTAATTTCTGTAGGAATTTTTGAGGAATTTCTGAAGCAAGTCATGAATGAATCGTAGAAGGAATTCCTGAAGAAATCCTTGAGAATTTCCTGTAGAATCTCCTGAAGGAATCCATGGAGGAATCGCTCGAGGAATTCTAGGAGGAATTCCTGGAGGAGTTCCGAGAAAAAATCCTCCAGGATTTTCTGGAGGAATCAGTGGAGCAATTCCTGGAGCAATCCCTAGAGAAATCTCTGGAGGAATTCCTTGAAGTAATTCTGGAGGAATTCCTGGAGTATATACTGGAAGAATTCCTGAAGAAATAAGTTGACGAAAGTCTGGAGACATATAATAGGCTTCCTGGAGAAATTACTGGGGGAATGTCTGAAGGAAATGCTCGAGGAATTTATGAAAGGATTCCTGTAGGCATTTTTGGAGGATTTTTTTTAAATAAATTTAATAATGAATCTCTGGAATCCTGGAAGAATTCCTCGAGGAATTCTTGGGAGAGTTCCGGGAGGCATTCCTTTAGGATTCTCTGGAGGAATTCTGGTTGAAATTTCCAGAGGATTTTCTGGAGGAATTCCTGGAGGAATTTCTGGAGGAATTCCTGAAGGAATTTCTGGCGTTCTTCCTCGAGAAATTTCTGAAAGAATTCCTGGACGAATTTCTGGAGGATTTTTTGAGGATTTTCTGAAGAAATTCATGGATGAATCCCTGGAGGAATTCCCGAAGAAATTCCTTTAAAATTTCCTGGTGAATTTCCTGTAGGAATCCATGGAGGAATCCTTGAAGGAATTGCTTGAAGAGTTCCGTAAGAAATTCCTTCAGAATTATCTGGAGGAATACGTGGAGGAATTCCCTGGAGGAAATATTAGAGGAATTCTGGCAGACATTTCTTAAAGATTTTTCCTAGAAGAAATTTCATGTGAAATCTCTGGAGGAATTATTTAAAGAATTTCTGGAGAAAATGAGGATTCCTGAAAAAAATTCTGGAAATAACTCCTCTAGGAATTTGTGAAGGAATACCTGGAGGAATTTCTGGAGGAATTTCTGAAAAAAATTCTGGAAAAATTCCTGGAGGTTTTCCTGGAGGGATTTCTCGCAAAATTCTTCGAGAAATTTTTGAAGGAATTCCTGGTAGAGTTCCGGGAGAAATTCCTTTAGGATTTTCCGAAAGAATCCGTGGAGGAATTCCTGGAGGCATCTTGGGGGAGTTTCTGGAGGAATGTCTGAAGACCCAAGCAGCACCTGCAACATCATCCAAAATGTGGCTTTCTATGCTTTGGTCTATAAGAGTTGCAATAAAAACACACGCAACTTCCATCTTGTCAGTTGAGTTGCATATAAATTCCGAATATCGTTAAGTTGCGGCTTTGTTTCATATGAATCACAAATAACATCGTATTTAACATCAATTAATGGAGGCGGAGCTTACATATTCCTCACAAGTAACAATACAGTCAGCTTGCATTAAATGTCCCAAGCAGCACCTGCAACATCAACCAAAATGTGGTTTTCTATGCTTTGGTCTAAAAGAGTTGCAATAAAAGCGCACGCAACTTTCATCTTGTCAGTTGAGTTGCATTTAAACTCCGAATATCGTTAAGTTGCAGCTTTGTTTCATAGGAATTACAAATAACATCGTATTTAACATCGATTTATGGAGGCGGAGCTTACATATTCCTCACAAGTGGCAATACAGTCAGCTTGCATTAAATGTGTTATGTAACACACATGAAGCATCTTACTCTGGTTTGTTTGTTCAGATTAGGTTCCTAATGTGTTGCGGAAAACTTGCGCGTCGTTTCATTTTGACAGCTTTCTAACTTGTGGCAAAGACGGTACAATGAAGTAACGCGTAACTTCAGTAGCTTTTATGGTGCATTGAGCAGCAAATCTTTCACAGAGATTCTGGTGTAATATGTAAGGTGAGTGGTTAATACTCCTGGTGTCCATGGTTCGAGTCTGAATATATTTTTTTCATTTTTTTATCATCCCACCTGGCTCATGTTGCATAACGATTTAAAATTTGCGCTTTTTGCGTTCCAAAGAAAAAGCAATTGTGTTGTGTTGTCCTTAATTAGAACAGTGAATAAATTGCACTGATGTTGCTGGTACTGGCTTTGAAACAAGTCGTGTTGCTTGGAGTGCTATGTAGCACACATGCAACATCTTACTCTGGTTTGTTTGTTCAGATTAGGTTCTAAATATGTTGCGGAAAACTTACGCGTCTTTTCATTTTGACAGTTTTCTAATTTGTGACAAAGAAGGTGCAATGAAGTAACCCGTAACTTCAGTAGCTTTTACGGTGTGTTGAGCAGCAATTCTCTCACAGAGCTTCTGGGGCAGTATGTAAGGTGAGTGGTTAATACTCCTGGTGTCCATGGTTCGAGTCTCGACATGTTTTTTTTTCATTTTTTTATCATTCCCCCTAGCTCAAGTTGCAAACGATTTAAAATCTGCGCTTTTTGCGTTGCAAAGAAGAAGCAATTGTGTTCTGTTGTTCTTAATACAAACAGTGAATAAATTGCACTGATGTTGATGGTACTGGCTTGAAACAAGTCGTGTTGCTTGGGGAAACTCCTCGAGAAATTTTTTATGGAATACCTGTAGGATTTTTTTTGAAGGATTTCTGAAGAAATTGATTAATGTATCAATGAAGAAATTCCTGGAAAAAATGCTGAAGAAATTCCTGGAGGAATCCGTGGACAAACTCTTCGCGGAATTCCTCGAGGAATTCTTGGAAGTGTTCCGGGAGACATTGCCAGGGAATTCTTGCAGAAATTCCCTGAGGATTTTCTGGAGGGATTGCTGGATGAATTCCTGGAGGAATTTCTGGAGTTCTTCGTCGAAAAATTTCTGAAACAATTCCTGAAAGAATATTTGAGGAATTTTCGAAGAAATTCATGGATGAATCCCTGGTGGAATTTCCGAAGAAATTCCTTGAGAATTTCCTGGATAAATCCATGGAGGAATCCCTAGAAGAATTTCTCGAGGAATTCCTAAAAGACATCCTTGTGAGATTTCTCTAGGATCATCTGCAGGAATACGTAGAGCAATTTCTGGAGGAATCCCTGGAGGAAATATTGGGGTAATTCTGGCAGACATTCGCAGAGGATTTTTCCTAGATAAATTTCAGGATATTCTTGGAATATTTACTGGAGGAATTACTGGTGCTGAATTCATGAAATTCTATTGTAATATTTTTACAGTGACGCACATTCATAAAAAAAAAATCAAACAAAACTGAACTACTTTCCCACTCTCGTTATTACCATATTAACAACATAGGTCACAAAATATGTCCAATCGTCGCTCCGAGTCAACCGAAAGTGACTCATATGCACGTATTGTATAGCATTCATTCACAATTTTTATTTTTTAATTTCTTCAACATCCTCTTCGCCTCATCAGCTGGCCGGTCGATTAGGTACTTCCACCACTTACTAGCTCTAGAAATGCTCTTCGCCTTCGCATGAGGAAAAGCCCGCGCTCGCACATATGTTTTGCACATTTTGTCGTCGTCTGGTCGTCATCGCCTCAACTCATATTGCACCCGCGCGCCGCCGGTTTCTCACTGGGTTGTTGTGGCGGCGGCAGAATTGAACCAGAGAAAAGAAGAAAAAAATCTATGCAACAGAGACCTCTCTGGAAGCAACGAACTCGACCATCCGGCGACGAGAACGATAGACATGGTTAATTAAATATGAAGAAAAGATGCGATAAGCGGCGTTGAATTTAGATTGGAGTCGAGTAAAAGGAAGCTTGGAGTACAAATACAGAAATTTCTTTATATAGACATTATCATTTCGTGGCAGATCTTTTACCTATCATGCTAAGTATAGCATCAACTAAACGGTTAACCCTCGAGTAATCGCGCTGTTGTATTTTGTACAACACGTTGAAAAAATCTCGCTTTTTGTATTCAGCATTAGCGGGGTGCTGGCGGTGCAGGCCAACCGCGCGAGTTACGGAAGGTTAAGAACAAAAAGCTGAGAACCCGAGCAGAAGTCAAGTACTGGCGATCAAAATGTGATATTGGTATGTTTGAGATAAGAGGTAAAAGTACTGAGAATAATAGCAAAAATTTGTTCTTGAACCATCTAACCAATCGCAAAATTTGATACATATTTGAAGATCAATCAAATAGCTCCCTGCTATTGGTTAGATCTTACCAAGAGCTAAATGTGCTATGATTATGATGTTCCAGGAGTAAAATTGAGATATTATTTTCAGTACTTTTACCTCTTATCTCAAACAAACAAATATCACTTTTTGACCTCCGTATCAAAATATGCTATTATTGAGCTATTTTACTCTGCTCGGGAAGCATGCCTATAGAGGCTCTGATTCTGTTGAGGCACCAAAAAGTAAAAGGAAAACTTCCCTCGACTAAAGTCAACATTTTACTTAAGAAAATTGTCAATTGAATGAAATACGAGAAATTTAAATCTACGAAGTTATACAATTGTTTGGGGAAACGATACATTTTATAACAATAATTCGGAAATCTAAACATAAACAGTTATGGAATTGATCAAATTCAAACACCATACTTTACGGCACGGCCAAGTCTTTTCCTTTCCCTGTTGAATGTTCTATATTTTTACGGCTCAGTCGAAACGGGTCGATGAGTGCTCCTCATCGACGTTTTTGTTTATGACAAATAAATTTGCTAACGTAAGCATAAAGTGAATCAACCATCGAAATATCGTCATTGGCTGATGTGTGGACGATTATGCCGACGACGGAAACAGTATGCTCTTATGCCCAGTTGAATGATTTGTATGAGCGCATAAGTAGGAAGACCGTGGTGACCGATCTTATTCGAGGTAGGGCTTCCGGTGTTTGACTCGTCGATCGAGAAGCTTGCGGCTGTATAACACTTTAGAAAGATTGTTCACTCGAGCTGATTTAACTGCGCGCTGCGATTGATCTTCTTATAAGTGGTCACGGTTCAATTGTTCGGAACAATGGTCGTCTTCATAACGAACGTGCTATACTGCGGGTGTGGTATATGGTATGCCGCGATTGCTATGATTCATCTGTTGAAGGAATGAGTAATCCAACAGTATTGAATTCACCTAATTGGCCAGCCTATCTTATCAGTATACGCCTTGAAAAAGTATAACATACAAGAGTGCACCTACAGTCCTGATCAAAAGTTTGGGTCATTCCCTAAAAAACAGGTCATTTTTAGGCCAATTTACGTCCAATATCAAGAACCTAAGAACCTCATTCAGTCAAAGGAACTTTGAACATGTTTTAGGTGAAACTTTTTCAAAAATAATTGTATGTAAACTCAACCTAAAGTTGACAAATTTTCTAAAACATAAATTTAAACTTACAGTAGTTTCTATTAGCAATAAAAGACACGGACAACGGACAACGTCTTCAGCTTTCGGCTGTGCAGACTGTTTTTAACTTAACATTAGACAACGGACAACGGAGCATGCACCAGTGGAAACGGGGAAGAAACTATTCTCACGAAAAGTTTCAACGCCCGAAGCGGGAATCGAACCCTCACCCCATAGCATGGTGCGATTATAAGCTTGGTGACCCTAACCGCACGGCTACGAGGCTCCACTAATAAAAAAGGTTGTTAAGTAAATTTACTATTGATGTAATCGACGAAAAGTTTGGGGTCAACCCTCATGAATGAAGTGGTATTCTGGAAGAGTGATCGACAATCCATACCGATATTTGACGAGATCATTAAATTTCAAGGTTCTGCTGAATGTTAGATAAAGATAGTGGTTAGTGAAGCATAAGATGTCACGCATTTCCCGGGTATGAAAAACGCACGAGTTGCCTATCTGTTACAACTTCAAGTGGGAGGGGGGAGGTCATAAGGACCTGGAAGGACTTTGGTGTGATTCACATCTGAGAGCTGAAGGAACAGTGGATGAATGTGAAGCATAACTCTGTTCCAGCAGGATTCTGGGTTTCCTTTCGGGATACCCTCTGAATTTTTCTCGGTGTTGCTTCTGTGATTCTTCTATGAATTCCTTCTGACATTCCTCCTGAAGTTCCTTCAGGTTTTCTTCTGACAATCTACCAGGAGTTTCTCCTGATATCCATTTAGGAATTTCAACTGGGATTTCTAGGGGATTCTCCCAGAACTTCTCTACATGATTTCTCCAGGATCTTTTTCTAGGATTCCTTCGGGAATTCCTTCCGGGATTAACTCAGGTATCCGTTCCTGTATTTTTTTTTCTAGAAATTCCTTCCGGGATTCTTCCAGAAATTGCTTCCGAGCTGAGATTCATCCACGAGGTCATTCTGGGATTCTTTCAATAACTTTTTCGGGAATGCTGCGCGATTCTCTCGAGGAGTTCTTTTTGGATTTCCTGCAGATCCTGCTGGAATTCCTTCTAAAGTTCATGCTGGTGTTCTCTCGGATGTTTCTAATGAATATTCCCTACGAGTTTAGTTGGAATTCCTCCAGGCGTTTTTTATGGAACTCCTTAAGTTTTTCAATAGAATTATTCCAGGAGTACCTTGTAAAAATTTCTACAGGACTTTATTGAGAAAACTCTCCCATCAGAATGTCCCCACAGTTTTGTAAAGGAGTTCCTTCTGGATTACCTCCAATGATTCCTTCTGAGATATTTATAACATACATCAATTGGAATTCGTTCTGGGAATCCCAGAAATAATTAATAAAGATTTAAAAATAAACACTTGAAGGCATTCTCAAACGAGGAGGAGTAGGAGAGGAATCCCGGAATAAGGTAGGGGCCGTTCATAAACCACGTAGACTTTTGGGGGGGGGAGGGGGGCCAAAGTCTACGCTCCATACAAATTTTAAAATTTTTGTATGAACTAAAGTCAACGAGGGGGGGAGGGGGGTTCTAAGATGACCAAATTTTGGTCTACGTGGTTTATGAACAGCCCCTTAATGGAAAAATCCTAATAGGACATCGCAGAGTAATCCCGAAAGGAGTTCCAGGAAGAATCCTGGAAGGAGTTTCAAAAAGAATCCCAGAACTCTTGGATAAATTTTAGATTGTGAGCAATTTCTGGATGAGATGTGGAAAGAATTGTTAGAGGAACTTTGGAAAGAATTCTTGGGGGACTCCCGGAACGAACTCCTAGATTATTCCCTGAAGGAATTTCTGAACGAATTCCGGAAAAAAGTCCTCGAGAAATCGCAGGCGAAACTTCTGAAAGATACTTAAATAACCTCTTGAAGGATCTCAGAAAGAGCTCCCTGAGAAATCCCAGAATAAACTCCTGGAGGAATCATGGGAATAATTCCCGGGGATACCATGGAAGGTAATCTTTAAGTAATCCTAGAAGGCATTCTTGCAAGAATCTAGGAACAAATTCATAGAGACATCCCCGAAGGAATACCTGGAAAGGTTCCGGAAAGAACCTCAGGAGGAAAGCCGAAAAGAGTTCGTAGGAAAATTCCGAAAAAAAACTCCTGCAGGAATCCCAGATAAAACATGTTTAGGAATCTGTAATTTAGAAAACAAAAACTGCTAGATCAATCTCAAAGAGAACTTTTGAAGAAATCCTAAAAAAATCCTTAAAAATCTCCTAAAGAAGCTCCCTCAGGGATCCCAGAAGAGACTCCTGCGGGAATCCTGGAAGACACACCAGACATCCTTGAAGGAATTCCTAGAAAATCCTGAACAAATCCCAGAAGAAGAGGAATCAAGTATTTGTCCAAAAAGAAATCAATGCTAAAACATCTTGTTTGACTCGATCTAATTTTCATTAGTGCCAAACAGGAGTGCACCGCTCAAACGTCAAAATTTTTTGTGAGAGTAAACTGGCCAGTATGAATTCGTGCAGAAGTTCATACTCTGGCCTACAAGGCGAACACGCTCCTTGTCACCGTGGAGTTGATTTCCTGTTCAGCGCTCATGCCATCGCTGCGCTCATGAAATAGGAGCCTATTAATGAGAGGATAATTGTGACCAGATTCAGAATACGGGTTCGAGACCTTAGATTTTACCATAACCCAATGCCACGCTATCAAAATGCAAGGCAAAGAGAAATTTTACAGCTAACTGCATACTGTCCTGGACAAGATTCCAAAAGGTGACATCAAGATCCTTATGAGCGACTTTAATGCGAAAGTTAGTTCCGTAAACTCGGACAGGGATGGGAACACTCACTTGCAAAGAGTTACACTCATTTGCTATTTTCTCTGCTCAGAAGCGTGCAATCAAAAAACGATGTATGGGCGACTTTTGCCTTGTGGTTTTGTCTAAAACTTTGCCGAATAGAGTAGGGGTCGTACACGAATCCCAAAGTCGTGACAGAGCTGTGAAAGCGACTCTCCACGAGGTGAGTGTAATTTACATTCACCTTGTGGAGAGTTGCTTTCGCAGCTCCCTCACGACTTTTGTATGCGTGTGCGACCCCTACTTTATTCGGAAAACTTTTAGACAAAATCACCAGGCAAAAGTCGTCCATACATCGTTTTTTGATTGCACACTTCTGAGCTGAGAAAACGGCAAGTGAGTGTAATTCTTTGCAAGTGAGTGTTCCCATCCTTGAACTCGGATTATGAGCACCTAATTGGACGACATGGTCACGGATAAATAAGCGAATTAAGAGCAGGGATAGGGTGCGATTGTGTGTTACACGCTTACTTTGCCGGGCTTACTTTGGTTGCGCTCTGTCGTATGCACTCTCTCGGTGCTTGTCTCTGTGCTTTGCACTTTGCTTGACACTACACATGATTAGGAAATTTTGAATCAAACGACCCATCACTTGTAAGTCCTTGACAAGCCTTACAACTTTGCCGAAAACACAAACTCTCTAATTAATTTATTTTGTGATTTTTTCTGTTTGTTGACAAGCACAGTTACAATCACGGTACATTACTCCCTACGCCGTAGAGCTGGTGCTGCGATTAGTCTCTCGCACAATTACGAAAGCTCTCACTCATACGTCTCTGTCTCTCGGCAAAAATGGGAGACAGCACTTGAGATTGTGTAAAGCACAGGCTTTTTTCGTACCGCACTGTGCATGCCGCGAATCCCTGCTTTGCGGTGCGCTGGAGGTCTCCTGTCTCTCACGCTCTGTCATATGTACTCTCTCTGTGCTTGTCTCCGTGCTTTGCACCTTGCTTGACACTACGCATGGTTGGGAAAATTTCGAATCAAACGACCTATCACTTGTCAATCCTTGACAAGCTTAACAACTTTGCCGAAAACACAAACTCTCTAATTAATTTTTTAAGTGATTTTTTCTGTTTGTTGACAAACACAGTCATCCCAAGCACCGTGCATTACTCCCTGCGCCGTAGAGCTAGTACTGCGATTTGTCTCTCGCACAATCACGAAAGCTCTCGAAAGTTTTGTGGCAACGAAAGCATGTTGATTGGGGGATCGCTCTCTTGCCATCAACCAGTACACAAAGTGATATTACTAACAAATCTACCTCAGCTGGGAGACCCACGTACAGCAAGTATCCAACAGGAGGTCCAAGGTGCCCGGCCTTCAGAAGGGCCACCGCTGAAAAGTCATAGTGCAGGTTATGCAGTTGAAAGTGAATCACTAGTATTCACTACTAGTATTCACTAGTATTCACTACTGTGACGCAGCCCAGCAACCGCTGTGTCAGGCAGTCGCCCCGTCCAGGAGATGGACTTTGTGATCGTCAAGGTAAACGGGGTATTATTATAGCACCTACAGAAGATCTATGCGCATACTTGGTGGTTGATCGAGCAGTTCACGCAAATGCTGGACTGTATGACGACCATACTGACAGGGCGAAGACCTGTGGTAATATCTGGTGACTTCAATGCCGTTTCAACCGTTCCACTGAGACCGAGATAAGAGCAAGCAAAAAGGCCTGCTTTGAGGATCTTTGCTTGAGTGATGTGAATCCGTGGAGTGATGCCTACAGGATCGTGATAACCAAGACAAGAGGTGTAATGGCATCTATAGAGATGTTGGAGAGGATCATCGAGGGGCTCTTTCCGCGTCATGATCCTATTCCTTGGTCTTCTTTCGTAGACCCCCGGGAAAAGATAACCAATGATGAACTTGCGGAGACGGAGTTTCGCAGTTGGCCTTAACCTTCCGTAATTCGCCTGGTTGACTACCTGCGTCAGCACCACGCTAATGCTGAGTAAAAAAAAGCGAGATTTTTTGAACGTGTTGTACAAATACAACAGCGCGATCGCTCGAGGGTTAAAAGTAACTATTGCAGTATCTCCCGGGATGCTCTTTGCAGAGGTTTGAAAGAGGCAGAGCCGGTACAATTGCCAAAGGCGGGAAAAGGCACCCGGGGACCTGTCGGTATGCCTGACACAGTGATACAGCGGGGAAGGTGCTCGAGAATATCTGAGGGTGTAAATGATCTCTCGAGTAACCAGTTTGGCTTCCGGAAAGAACCATAGAAGGCACCTAGTCGGTTAAAAAGACCGCCGAGCTAGCGCTCCAGCGTAAGAGGAGGAGGATTCGCTACTGTGCAGTAGTGACTCTATGATGTAAGTAACGCGTTCAATAGTACCAGTTGTGCAGCCGATGTGCTCTTGCATCTGGGGATACCCGGATACTTGTACAAGATTCTCGAAAGTTACTTCCAGAATCGAGTATAGGTTCAGAAACAGAGGCGGGTCGTAAGTGCTTTCACAGGAGTCCTCAGGAGTACCGCAAGGTTCCATCCTGGGTCCGGTGTTATGGAATGTCATGTACGACGAGATGTTGAAGTTGAAGTTGCCGGTGGACGTGGCCATCGTCGGCTTTGCTTACACTGGAGGACTACGGTGAATTGATCGAAGTGGAATCGACTACAGCCCACTGGATCATGGAGGAAAGGATGTGCTCCAGGAAACTGGATTGGTATGGTTATTAATGGCCCGTTTGCATATTCGATAGTATTGCGTGACAATATAGTTTCGAATAATTTAACACGAAGATTTAACACCCGCTGACTGGAAGACTCTTCGATAAAAAGATCTATCGTCAAGGGGTTGAAGAGTCGACTATGACTGTTTTGGAAGGTGGTATTATAAAAACAATCAATGGAGCGTCAAAAACACTTTCATCGCCAATAGCCGTGAATTTGGGTAAGCTACACAATTAGAGAAAACACCTGGAGGTAGGTAGAGGAGCGAAGGGCCGCCAAAGCAGCGATAAAGCGAGCGAAAACACGAGCAGCCAAAGCCGTAGCCCATCACCGCTGTTTGGCTCTCGAGAAGGAAGTAATACGTCTATGAAGACGGGACAAAGGATCGCAAGCGGACTCCCCAGTCGATGAAAACGGGGAAGCCACAAATACCTCCTGGACGCTAGTGAAACCTAGTTTGCATCAGTGGAGAACACTAAACAATTGCAGGTATTCATCTAGATACCTGTGATATAGAACTCGTGCATGGTTGCCTCACAATTGAATTTCAACGACAACAGCAAGAATTACATGACCGCTGGTAGAAAACGTGGGTCCAATAGAGACCTGCGATAATGATGTTGCCTACAAGGTGAAAAGGGATCTCGCAGCTGCAAATAGGGATCTCAAGGGCTTCAGTATGCAGTTGAACTCCGGGTTGTACTAGACACTAATCCTTCCGGATGCTCTATTCGGCTATATACTAACTTTAAAGGAAGTTAGCTGGAGGGATTTGGTGTCTTTGCATTGCAAGTGCTGCGAACAATACTCGGTGGTAAAGAATAAAACGGCATCTCGATGCGTTGCTTGAATCACGAGCTATACCAAGTGTATTAAGAAAATGATATTAGGGCCTGTCCATAAACTACGCAGACTCTTAGAGGGGACGGGGGGTCTGGCCAAAGTCTACGCTCCACACAAATTTCGAAAATTTTGTATGAGTGAATGTCTACGAGGGGGAAGGGGGGTTCTGAGAAGGCCAAAAATGAGTCTACGTAGTTTATGGACAGCGCCTTATCAAGCTAGTAAAACACGGTAGTCTGAGTGAGGCTGATCACGTCACAAGGATGCCGAAAGAGCGACATTTATATTCAGTAGATAACCAGGGAAAGGCCGTCTCAGTGGAAGGTTGCGTACAAGATGACTGTTTGCTGTTGAAGAAGACTACCTGAGGAACCGGAAGCGATTGGCCCAGAACTACCAAGAATTATAGTATAGTATAGTATAGTATAGAGTTTGCAGACTAACGTAGAAGAGTGCAGTCGTTGATAGTGTCGATGAAAGTTAGTTTTCTGTTTTTTGAGTTTAAGTTTTTGGCTATACTGTTGAAGGTGAAAAAGTGTAGTTGATGGAGAAAATGGAGAAATCCTACAACCAGGACCTAAGGAATTGTAGTACACCAAGTCTCCAAGAAAGTATTTGTATTCTATAAAGGTTTGTGGATGATTTTCCAAAACACGATTTTACTTAAAATTACTAAAACCGGTTCCCGTACCTTATATAGTAAACATTTAAACTTCCAACCAACTCCATACGCCCAGAAATTTGAATGCACTAATGAAGCGAACCCTACCGATTTTAATTGTCACCCAAGTGCGATCATTACCGCCTGTAGTGCTGTATCAAATTCATGCTTGGCGAAGAATAATGGAGAGCATTATTATGTGGGTATAAGGGAAAAAATGCCACCATGTCATCACATTTCATTTGCCTCGCCAACCAACCAACCGACCGACCAGCCAGGCACAGTGCAGCCAAACCTAGAACCACAGCGCACAATTTGTCGAGCCGTCCTTTTATCAAGCGATTTTACACGCGAAACAAATGAAATCATGCAGAAAGTGAGCGAAAACAACGTACGACACATACTTACTTGATTATAAACGTGTTGTGAACCTTAAGGCCGACCCCGGGCGCCGATAAGAGCGCAATTACGAAATTCGAAAAAAGTAAACATTACACTACTGGTAGAAGCACAGCCGCGGTCGATAGGCGCTTTACGAGACGATCCAATTGAGACGACACATACTTGCAAACGTTATATGTATTAAATTATTTACCAGTTGGTCACAATCAAATACGAAGCTTCATTGTTCTTCGTGTAACGCGGTAACTAGCCGCAAACCACACTAGCGATAACCGATTGCCGTTGGTACGGAACAAATTCACGACGAACTGACCCTACTGCGATCTTCGCCAAACAAAACTCACTCGGACGCGGTATAAATTATGTTGATTTGTTTAAATTGCCATATTCCGGGAACGCCGCGATCACACAATCTCGTCGCTGTGACACTCGTTGAATGTTCGCGCTCCCGAGAAGAGACACTTTTTTTTTTAATTTCGTTTGTGCACACAGGATGCAGCTTCCACTACAAATCGATCACTGCTGCAGCCGCTGCAGCTTGTACCACCCGATGATGATGTTGGTTGATGATGGGACGCCACCACATAGGACGATCTTACTCACTACACTGCAATACGAAGTGACGACGGACGGCAGTGGTAGTTGAACTTGAACAATATGCCGTATCGCACCACAATCAAATACAATCGCTTTAACGAGGACCAGGCGATAGAAGGAACACACATGCATATGTTAAAAGTGTATTTAAAAATAGACCGCAAGCCGAACCATCAGCTCGGGGCGCGAGAACTGAATGCCTTGATTGTTGGATCGAGACTGCAATGAGGCGCGCGTGCGCGTGTTCGTCGTTTGTGTTTTTCAAATTTTCCTTCTTGGGACCGATCGAACGAACGGTTTCATGTGTAAACGCGGGGGATTCCAGTGGGAATATTTGTTTAAAAAAATGAATATTTCGTGAATCTGTATCAAACTAATGCTATCGGGTAAAATTTTAGACAAAAATTGTAATTTATAATTTATAATGGTCTAATGACGTTTGGGCGAAAGTACATTTTGTTCGAGATTGGGTGACAAAACGTCGAATAGGTATGTATCCAAATGCCGAATGGAAAAAACGTCAAAATGAAGGAATGGTGTTTCTTTAAGAATAACTTATATTTTGTGAATCTGTATAGAACTTAGGCTATAGGGTAAAATATTGGACGAAAATTTAAAATTTATTCCATTTGGTCGAATGGTGTTTGTTCGAACGGACATTTGGTCTAATGAAAATTTGGTCAAAAACCATTTTATGTAAGAGGAAACATGACATGAAGTCGAATGAACAATAGAACAGATCGGTGAAGTAATAGATTTGTAGTAATGAGCTGAGTTTTAGTATGGTGAGAAGGTCAATTCTCCGTTTCTGCAATGAAATGGTGCAAAAAGCGTGGGTATTATGATTCCTTGTCTAATTTGATGCTGTTTGAGCAAAACTTTGGGCAACAGTGTTGTTGTTTTTTTTCCATTTCTCACAACATAAACAACATAGTTATCCAAAGTTTTGCTCAAACTGCATCATATTAGGCAAGGAATCATAATACCTACGCTTTTTGCACCATTTCATTGCAGAAACGGAGAATCGACCTTCTCACCATACAAAAATTCAGCTCATTACTACAAATCTAGTACTACACCGAACGTGCCCAAATAGACATTTGGTCGAAAGGCACTCATTGACGAAAAGACATTAGAACGGAAAATAATATCTTGTTATACAGTGATGGCCAGATTTTGTTAACCTCCGATTTCGTCTACCGCCGAATATGTCAGTCTAGATGTAAGCCTTTTTTGAAAAAGAAAAAAAAACAATTAATACCATTTTATAACTTTCATATCTGTCACGTTGGTGCGTCGGTAATGATACTATATGTCCAAGAATGTAATTTGAAAAGGGAAAACATCTTTTGTAAGCTGACATATTTATCTAACCTTCTCAACGAACGTCGTATTAGATACCGTCTTTTCTTAGAGTTTTCTACAGAGATTCCAATGTATAAATATTTCTACAGGAACTCTACCTGGGATTCCTCAAACTATTCCTACTGTCGTTAATTCAACAATTCCTCCAGAAGTTCTTCTAGAAACTCCTGCTAGGATTCATCCTAGGAATTTTTCGAGAATTCTCCTGATCCCTGATTGAGAACTCTTCCAGGCATTCTTCTGAGGATTTTTCTGCGGTGCGATTTTTTGACGTTCGAAACGACATTTACGATATTTCAACATCCTTCTATCTGATAAGATGAAATTTTTTTCTAATTTATGATGTGTTTGATGGTGCAAATCCAAAGAGCAGAATTTTCATGCGCTCAGTGCGGACAAGCCTGCATACCTCTAATCATTTTTCCAGGGATTTCTCTAGGGATTCCTCGATCAGGGAACCAATAAGCATTTCAAACCGTATTTCAGCAATACTACCGCATATCTACATTCCACCTGCCTACTGCTCTATCATAGCAGTCCAACTGCTTAACTGTCCTAAATTAGAAATTGAGCTGCTACTGAAAATGTAACAGCAGTTGCGTAGCATTTCAAATGCACGATCTTTTGGGCCTTCAAGCAAAAAAAAAATACGGTCCAGTGTATCCGAAACTGCATAATTAACCTCTTTTTGAAGCGCAGATTGAAAGAAAAGCGAAAAGGGAGAGAGAGATAGAAAAGGCAGCGGCAGAAGAAGTGTAGAATTTTAAACATGTTTTCGTTTCTATTTTTGAAAGTCTGAAGGATAAGCATTTAATCAGCCATATATTGGGCCAAAACCTGCACCACATAAGGCGCATATATGGCTACAGGGTGTCAGCTACCTGATAAACCATGAACACCTGGAATTATCAAGGAGTTTCATTTACCTTGGAAAAATACCTGTAATTATCAGCGAATTCTGGAGTCAATTAGGGAATGTTTGGCAAGGATGGGAACACTCACTTGCAAAGAGTTACACTCACTTGCTGTTTTCTCGGCTCAGAAGCGTGCTAAAAAGAAACGATGTATAGATGACTTTTGCCATGTGATTTTGTCTAAAAGTTTAACGAATAGAGTAAAGCCTGGAACACATAGCGTCCGTTCCGTCGAGGTTTGCGTTTTTTTGACAGTTTTCCCATGGGAAATGTGTCAAACTACTGTCACGCACACGCAAACGTATGCATTGTGTGCGGCACTTAAGGGTCGCACACTCATACCAAAGACGTGAGGGAGCTGCGAAGACAACTCTACACGAGGTGAATGTAAATTACACTCACCTCGTGGAGAGTCGCTTTCACAGCTCTGCCATGGCTTTGATATGTGTTTGCGACCCTTATACCACGGACAGACATGTGATACGAGTGTGATTCCTGTACAACAGTACGCATTCCCAAGTAACAATTTTAATTTTATCAAAGTTTTTTAGCGCTTCAAAAATCCTAAACATAAAACCATTGATGCCGACTTGAAAATGCTCTCCAGTTCTTGTATGCCTCAATAAGCCCACGTTCTGGCTAGTTGGCCCAGTCTTATTAGGGTCTACAGGACTTCGTATGCAAACCGGCTTAGGATTTCGGGTTGTATCATAGTTTTATCAATCTTCTAAATAAAACCATCTTCTGACTTGTCAAATAATTGTTTTCATTATTTTTCACTCGCAATGTTCGATCGTCAGAATAAATTATGCTTGGTTGTTTATCCAGCCATCAATTGGAAAGATGCAGATATGGAATTCAGATTTATTTTCCTATTTAATACGTGTCAGGAGACATGCCACGGAAAATTTGTGGTGAATGTGACTGTGATAATGACAAAAACTAAGTGCGCCACACAAACTATGCATAATTTGGAAGTTAAATGCATTTAATTCACTCGGTGGAGTTGGGTGCAAAAAAAGTTTTTTCAACACAGCGGAGTTTAAAAGACATTATGTAATTTTTCTGACAAAATAAAATGACGGAAACGTGTTGTATGATTTAATTTAATCTTAATCGTACGTGAAATCATTAAATTGAGTAATACTTTTTCTGTATTTACATGAATTATCCCGGCTAGGCGACATATTTTTCTGATAAAACTCTGTGTTCCTGATGATTCCTCCAATAGGGCTAATCCTCCTGAGGTAGTCATAACTGAGCTCATGATAGAACTAGCGGTTTTATCACAGCATTTTTTTGGTTTATGTTACGGCCACGAAATCTTTTGTGGGTTTTATGCATTGCCTCACAGTTTTGTGTATTTGTTTACAAAAAAAATCTCTCCGACAACAACCGCAAATGCAAGTTTTATTGAAATGGTATATAATAAGTGATAAAACCAATTCATGTCTACTTGCAAGTCTTTAATTGAAGATGTTTATAGCAGAAGTTATATGATAGTTTTATGGAACGCCAAAGGTTCAAAGTAAAAAACTACCACATAAAACTAATTTAGAACAACTAGCTTTTTGACATGCTCGTATAAAACCAGGATAAAACATGAATAAACCTTCAAGGCATGGTGATTGTTACTTGGGATTGTCAAGAAAATTCTAACAAGACTGACTTGAACTGAGAGAATTTGCAGTATGGCACTCATTTCAAGCGCAATGGTACAGTGATTCTTGTATCACATGTGTGTCATAAGTATTACTGTATTCAGCAAACTTTTAGATAAAACCACAAGGCAAAAGTCGTTCATACACTCCCGATCAAAAGTTTAGGGTCGCCCCCTCAGAAACATGTAATTTTTTCAGGCCCATATCTCCGCCAATTTGCCTCCGATTTCAAAACCCTAGGTTTCATTCAAAAGATAATAAGTTACAGAAACTTTGAACATGATTTAAAAAAAAACTTTTTCAAAAATTTTGTATGTAAACTTAACTTAAAGTTGCCAAATTTTCTAAAAAATGAATATTAACTTACGGCAGTGTCACTGGAAATTGGGTCGACCAAATTTTAAGATGAGAGTGGTAATATAACCCATTTTCTATTAGCTTTCAACTACTTTTTACAGAACTTAGCTAAAAAATTTAGAAAAAAATAGTTAAAAATTAACTCTTCATGTCATCGACCAAAATTTTGGGGTCACCCCTCAATATGATGATCAGCCAAAAGTTTGGGGTCACTTTCGTAAAACATGGAAAAGTGATTTGATGATATCTTCGTCATCTATAGTTCAATTTTAATTCTTTTTGGCTCATATCAAAGATAATCAATTAAATTCACGTTTGATGTCTTTAACTTAACGTATTTAACGATTTTTGTATATGACAATGTTATGAAAGTTAACATATTTCACCACATTTAAAAAAATGAGGCAACTTTACGTTAAGTTTAAGTATGTAAATTTCAAGAAATACGTGTGGTTCAATGTCTATGCAGTAAGTATCATTCATTAGGGATCGTACACAAATTACATCACGCCCTGAGGGGGGGGGGTAGCACATCGTGACGACCCTTACAAAAAATATTGAGGACCCATACAAAAAGTGTGACATAGGGGAGAGGGGGGGGGGTTGAAAAAGGTCGATTTTTGCGTGTCATAATTTGTGTGTCACCCCTTATGTTTCAAATAAGCCAAGAAGAGTTGAAATTGGATGAAAGATGACAAAGATATCAACAAATCACTTTTCCATGTTTTACGATAGTGACCCCAAACTTTTGGCCGATACATCATTTTGAAGGGTGACCCCAAACTTTTGGTCGATGACATCAAGGATTAATTTACTTAATAACTTTTTTTTCTAGATTTTTTAGCTAAGTTCTGTAAAAAGCAGTTGAAAGCTAATAGAAAATGGATTATATTACCGCTCTCATCATAATTTAGTCGACCCAATTTCCAGAGACACTGCCGTAAGTTTATATTCGTTTTTTAGAAAATTTGGCAACTTTGGGTTAAGTTTACATACAATTTTTTTTTGAAAAAGTTTCTTTTAAATCATGTTCAAAGTTTCTTTGACTTATTAGTGAGTGTTCCCATTCCTGATGACGGCGAAAAAAATCGGCTCCAAAAGGTTAAAGAAATTCTGGCATTTCTTAAATAAGTTTTTTTTTTCAGAACCAAGCTCAGGACTCATGGACTTTTTGATAGAACTTCGAGGGAAGTGGGCGACCGAAGCTGGGGAAAAAATTTCCAACAGTTGCTTAATGATTTATTTTGAAATTGAGCTGAAGCGCATCGAGATATTTTTTGGTTGCCGGTGGACCTTTAAAAAAAGTTGTGTTTAAGAAATCCTTCAGTGAATATTTACTTATTTCTATTGGAAAACATTTTTTTGTCTGTATTAACGAGATTTTTAGCCCTATGCTAGTTCATCTCGGGACCCACACTTTACTTCCCTTCCGAAGGAAGAACCCACATTTTGTGAGTTTGCCGGGAGTGGGATTCGATCCCAGGTTCTCGGCGTGATAGTCATGTGTTCTAACCATCACACCAGTGAGTACCAGTGAGTAAGTGCATTGAGAAGATATCTGGAGTCGCTATAAAAATTCTTCGTATACCTACTAATTGAATTCAGAAGTAAGTAAAACTTAAACAAACGAAAATTGTAAACAATACTTCAACATTTCAAAAGAATCAAATGGCGATTCTGAAGTCCCGGAAAAAAATCTGATGAAAATCGTAACATATCTCTACAAGAATATATAAACGAGCTTTAAGGCCGCACGGGACAACATTGATTTTTAATATATTCCCTCTCTTTTTTATAATCTGCCTCGCGATTTTGAAGATGCAAATATCAATTTCCACTGTACTGACGTAGCTGAAACTTTATTAATCAATTGTGCACCGCAAGCAGGGATGCCAAATGCTTTTCTGTATCACTCGGTAAAAAATCTGTATCACATACAAAATTCGGGTAAAAAATCTGTACAAAAGCATATAAAAGCAATCTGTACCGATGCTCAAAAATCAATAAAATACGGATTAATCTGTATATAAAGCTATGTTCATTTAGAATCCGGAATGACAAAATCACGTATATCTTAGGAATGGAATAACAAACATAAAAGGTGAAGCCCTCAAAACAAAGGTTATTTATTGTACTTTCATGGAAAAATATCATTGAAATTATTTATTTTTATTTTTCACACATTTTCTCACTTTTTCAGTATTACGATGTGACGATGCCACTCTAAAAATCTGCACAACGGTGGTAAATTTTAGCAACAACCCCTTCCGCACGTTTGTTCAACAATTAGGTCATCTATGCAGTGTCCTGAGTGCCTTGACTAGTCTGACTAGGATTCCGAAGAAAAATTGCCAAACTTTTTTTTTATTGCGAAATGAAGGGCAATTCAGTGAATTGAGAAAACGCGAAATTTGAGTGTTTTTTTCGTTGATAAACACTACCCATCTGTGACGATACCACTGAACGTCTCCGGCTGTCATGGCAGCTCATCAAAATAGGTAAAACCTCTACATATCCCTTGTGTGCGTTTTTGAAAAGCAGCACGCGATTCTTGAGGCTGTCATCCTTGTATGAATTGGTTCTCATCATCTTGTTGCGAAAAAAAACCATGCCCAGAGTTTGAACTTCTTGCCAAATCTTCAAATTCAAAGTAGATTTATCGATGAACCCAAGCTTTTTTCTTCCGAGGACACTTCCTTATGCCATGGTTAACAACATCTGTGCACATAACACATAATGGTTTTGACGATATTAACATTTTTCGCGACTGTCGTACCTGACCACGCTAAATTTTCAACGTGTTTGTGCAAGATTTTTTTCCTCCTCTTGTCTTCAATCTGAAATAACTTTTCACTCGTTGCAAGAAAATCGATGAAATTTTCACCATTTAAAGAGGATTAGTGTATGATCAGAGTGCTGCAAAAGAATGATGATTATGTTCATTGAGAGCGCCACTAGAAAATGTGACATGATTCCGGATTCTAAGTGAACATAGCTTTATGGCATCCCTGACCGCAAGTGAGCAAATGAACGATCAAAGTTCTAGTAAAAAATATGAAGTTGAGATTTGGATCTTACTAACAACAGGGCCTTAACCCTTTGGAGCCGGAGGGGTTAATATGACCCCAGCAATGAAACCGAGCATAAGAAACGTAAATAAAAAGAAAATCGCGTTAAGTACTGTTCCTTTGAATTCCACTAAGAATTTTCATCCTTTGACAGATACGTATTTCGACCTCAACTGTAAGATCGTATTCAGTGTCTTGTACTTGACTTCTTGGTGGAATTCAAAGGAACCGTACTTAACGCGATTTTCTTTTTATTTACAGATATTCCCCTAACAAGCCCAGGTTAATCATCATAAAAAACGTGTTTGAGGCTAGGAGGTTGCGGCAGCGAAGGCAAAATAATCCAACTAGCTTTGAATAACCAAACTTGCGAGAAAAATATCTTAGGAGTGCAGATTTTAGTTCAAATAAGTAGATTGGGAACAAACCGTGAAAAAATTTTTAGAAATTCACCTCGGCGAATTTGTGTTGGACCTTCTGGAGGAATTGCTGAGAAACCACTGGAAGAGTATCGTGCAAATCCCTGATCATTCTTAAATCTTATTTAAAATGTTTTTAAAAATATAAGTTGTCGGAATTCCGAATACTCTAAGCAAACTCTTGAAAATAAATTTCGGTATAGACTTTTTAAGTAACGTTCGGAATCAGACTTGTTGAAGATTTTTTCAAAAAATGGCGACAGTCAAAATTCCCATGCAGTTTCTAATGAAATGTTACAAAAAGTACATTGTTTCATTTAAAAATTTCTGCACGGATGAGAATTGATAGCATAATGTTTACACAAGACATTGTCAAATTTCTTGAAGACTCTTACCAACATCTCATTGAATTGAGAAAACATCCCAAGAAAAATATCAAAAATTATTGTACTCAAAATAGACCTTTGCACTAAATTTCATTTGAAATACTATAATTGAGGGGCCCAGATTCAAAAAGGTGTAAGTGACGATTTTGTCGATTTTGAGCTGAGCATATCAAAAAATTCTTCAGATTTCAAGCTTATTTTTACGATGATTAGAAAAATTACAATAAACCGGAGAAAATTGGGTAGATTTTGAAAATCCATACATTTTGTATGGGATGAAAAATTGGTGAAAAACTTTAAACCAAGCTTTAAACCTCGTTTACTCGAAAGTGAGTTTTTGTCACTTACACCCCTTTGCTTCTAACCCACTCAATTACTTATCTAGGAAATCCATCGAAAATTTTTGGAGCTACGATCTCGTAAACACCCTCGACTGATTTTCATTTAATGACCTGCTGTAAAGGCGCGTTTCAACTGCTTATTGGTTACATGGGTCCAGGCATTTGCCCAAGAGTTCCAACAAGAATTTTTGATCCCAGAAGTAGGGTGTTGCTTCTCTTATGAAGCATGTGGCTCCCATGCTACTCAAAACCAAGGATTGAAGGGCTGTTTGTTTTGTTCCTTATATTTGTATTTTTTTATTAGAAGTGAGCGAGCACGCATGAAGACAAAAAGAACGGAGTCAAACGGCTCACACCCTATTTTTAATATTATTTTAAGATCTTTTATCTCTAATATAAATCAAAAAAATATCTATGTTTGATCTTTATACCTAAATATGCTACTAGTTTTTATCCTCTACTGACGAGCTCAATTGTTTTTTTTTTTCTAATGCATCTTCCATTTACCGCGTCGCTAATTCCACACGCGGCGCTGTTATACATATGGACCGTTCTGTATTGAGCGACCACTCATCGCGTTGATCGTCGAATGCCCTTTGACTCTGGCATATTTAGTAAAAGAACACTACCGATCGCAAGTCGAATAGACTTCTTCGCTCCATAACGAGTGACGATCGTATTATTTTTACTCGCTTAAGCTTTCTAACGAAAGCGGGAAAAGACAGCAATGCTCTGACTGTTCCTAAATGCGTTATTACTGAGGCTGCGCAGACTAAGGACCTACGTCCCGTGTTTGAGAATATCTGGTACATATCTTGCTCCACATGGAAAAATAAACTAGGTTCATTCTTGGTATAGTAAGGTATTCAGCTGGGTAGGGTCCAAAAATAAACTCAGTTGTGAGAACAGCCATGTGCGTAAAATGTTGTTGCCACCGCCAGCGGAGATGTACATATACGTAAGTTTTTAGGCATACGACAAAAGACTTCAATGTACGCGTGACGTAACTAACTTTGGGTTTAATATCTAACTTTATCAAATAATATTCTCAATAGAAGCTTTATCAATACGCCGGGCACGTCATTGGAGTAATCGAGAAAGGCAATGAATGCAACGACTTTGTCAAAGTACAAAGTTCTTCGAAATTCGAAAAAAATATGATTAAGCTGATAGCGAACTGGTTCTTTCAAACTTCAAAATTTTCACGACATAACCTCTAATTTTAATCGCCATCTCCTGTGGGCATTTATGATTGTTAATTATCTCAACGTGCATATGTATGCTTTAACCTTCCAGGACGCGCGCCATCAAGCAACCGAAACTGCACCGCGCTCGTGCTGTATACGAAAGGCGAGGTTTTTTGGTAATGTTGTACTTTTTACAACAGCGCGCGCGCTGAAGGGTTAAATGGTTATCAGCCGTATTTTGCACCTTGAATGATCCTTAACAGTAGGTTTTCAACAAACATATGACTGATCAAATGCTTTTACTTGAAAATGTTAAAACTGAAAAAAAAATATTTTCGGGTTTCACTTTTCCCGATATCTTTTCTTTGTCTCCTCTTTCGCTTTGTTTCTCACTCTACGCTAGTGGTATAGGGTAACGGTCGAATTTTGGACCCCTAGAGGACATTAGTTTGAATTTAAGCTAAAATCAAACAGGTTCAGAGGGTGTTACACTTAATGATGATGTTGGTATGACCGTAAAAGCCGCCACTGTCCGTCAAAAATACCCACAAGGTCATTTCTGGCCGAAAATTTGATGAAAATAACTGATTTTTGAAGCATCAGTTTTCACTATTTTGGACACCCCAATTTATTTTGGACCCCCTAAAGTATATATTTTGGACACCCGGTGTTTAAACCAACTTGAAACTATTTTCGAAGAATCTGCCACTTGGATACGCTCGACCACATCCTAATTACTTGATTGACAAAGGCTGATTAGACGAACTTTGCAAATTTAATGCGCTAGAATGATAAAAGTTTTTGTTTACATCTGCAAGTTTCCCCGGCACCATTTTCTCTTTTCGTAAACATGCCGCGACACTCGCACGGATGACGAGATTAATAAAAATAATTTAAAGGCAAATAATGATATTTCCAGTGAGCAAATGATTGCTGCTCGTGCAGAACAATCTAATTTAACAAATGATTCTAAAAATTGTCGTCATCTCTTCATTACATCTGTGAAAATTATGAAAATACGACCCGGGGGGTCCAAATTATATTGGTTACCCTACTATTTGACCAATGCCTCATATTTGATCACTATTGACAGTTAAATTTTGTAGCGCTGCATCCTTACGTTTCGGTAACGTATATTTCTGTATATTGTTTATGCTTGCCAAAACATCCACCACTATAGAAAAGTATTCATGAGAGTTATCAGAAACTTGTATTTTGGTTGATTTAATTTCTGTAGCAGTCTTACTAGATTTTCTTTCAAAGATTTTTTTAGGAAAGTTTCCTGAATCACCAAAACTACTGTATAATAAAGTCAATTTCTAAGTATAAAACAAACTTTTATTGAAAATTCAGGAAAAAGACAAGAAATATCAGGGAGAGACTTATGCGCATTTACATCATAGGTTCCCAAACTTTTCGGGTGGTGAAACATTATTAGAAATCTCGTTGATTTAAATTGGTAAAGAGTGGCCCTGGGGACCGCGACTCACAGTTTGGGAGACTATGATCTACATGATTGACTAGACACTTAATTCTTCATGCTTTCCAGTCACTGAAAAATTCCCCCCGTTCAAATATTTCAGGCCAAACATTTCAATAGGTCCTATCCATTTGAGAGGCTCTCTTTGTTCACTTTCTCTTTCAATTATTGTAATGTAATGGTACACTTTTCAACTATGTCTGCAGTACAAATCAAAAAACGATTGTTTTGACCATCGTTCAATGCAAGGAGACAATCATAATACAAATAAACAGCTGAGATATTAACGAAAGAGAGGGAAACAAAAAAAAGCCCCTCTTCTGCAGATTGGACCTTTAGACATGTTTGGCCTGATTGTCGCCCCCTGCACCTTTTTAGTTTCAAAATTTTCGCCCCCTTCTTTTTGGTTTTCACCCCCTGCTGAGTTCTGGGCATAATCGACACGAATGCACCCTTCTGGTGTGAAGTGTGGTTAGTAAATAATAATAATAATAATAATAATAATAATAATAATAATAATAATAATAATAATAATAATAATAATAATAGTAATAACTTATAATGGACTACTCAGCCTTAAGACAAAAGTTTCATATTTATAATTATGAAAATTCCATCACAAATCCCGTCAATTTCAGTACCATTATAAGTTGATCTAGGAGATTCACCAGAAGTTTCCATACAAATCCCCTTGAAAATTTCAAGAGCATTGATAATATTTGCTTAAATCTTCTAAAAGCTCATCAAGATTTCTTATATGTATAATTATTTAATCTGGTCTTCTAAAAATGGCAATATGTTTTGTTTTTAATCAAAATGAAATTGTCCAATGAATGCAGCCTGGTATATATTAATTTAATTATTGGTCCAGTTTTTATTATCAATTATGCATACTACTTTGACTATTGAGCTAAAAACTGCTTTAAATTATTGTTAATGTTCAAATATAAAAATAAAAATAAAAATATATGTCTCTTTTTTATCACCCGATCAATATCAATAATCATTTATAATTGGCCTCAAATCAGCATTGGTAGTATTTTGAAACTTTAATTCAGCATTAACAATGCAAATAAGCATGATGATAACGGTGCAATTATCATAATCCTATGAAAGAAAATCATAAAATAAAAAAATCTAGGTTGTATTATGTTTGTTTACTGATTCATTTTCGCGAATGTATGTTGTGCAAAAAATTGAGCTTCTCTAGATGAATCAATATTATCACCTTTTGTATGTGGATCAAAATAAAGTGTGTGTAGTTTTAGGAGTTGAGATCGATACGTACAGCACAACACTTTTCTGTTGATACTGTTAAACGATTGAAGTCCTGGCTATGCTCACAGACAAACAGACGTAACACTTGCGAAAATTCCATCGACCACGCTTTTAACGATCATTTTAAATCTTCATAGTTGTGGATTTCACAACCAGAAGCGCGCGCATCGCTTTTCTATGTGTTTGACGTTTCACACTAGCGACTTCTATTGTTGATATTGCACAACACAGTGTTTCGTGCCATATTTCCACCAGGTGATGGTAGTGTAAAGTGGGCGATGGATTTTCACGAAAATTGTTCTAGGTGTTACGTCTGTTTGTCTGTGCTATGCTTTTAATTACCCGCCTTTAATCTTGAAGAAAAGAGGAAACACTTGCTCTCAAATGTAACAGGAAATTAATTAAAAAAAATAAAGGACTGACGCGTGTAGGGCGTAGCGGCGCCGTGCGGTTAGCGGCGCCAGTCTTCTAGGCGTACCGTAAGCTGCGGAGTGTGGGTTCGATTCCCGCTCCAGTCGGTGAGATATATTCGTCGAACGAAAAATTCATCACTGGGTGTTCTGTGTGTTGTCCGTTGTCTAATACAATACGTATGTAATGTGTTCGGTCTGTGCAGCCTTTGGCTTAGTAAAAAGTATTTTCACCCATAAATGAAATTCTTAACCTCGATAGATTGACATTTATAATGTTTTTTTAATATATCAGATTTTTATGCATCACACTTTTGCAACTCTTTTTGCTGTTTTGTGCAACTTCGATTTTAGGCTTTAGTTGAAAGAACCTAGTACCTTTGTTTATTTCTGCAAAAAATATCAACAAAATGTACGCTGCTTTGTTTTGCGTTGTTTATAAATCACGTAGACTTAGTGGAGCGGACCTGATGTAATAACTAAAGCACATGATTATCACGCCGAGGACCTGGGACCAAATCCCACTTCACAGTGGTTGATATCGCAAAAAACACGATCGTGGGCATTTAGGGTATGCAAATGTGAAATAATATAATGGGATTTTCTGCAAAGTTGTTCCACATTTGAAGTAGTAAATTTTCAAAATTTTTGTTTTTCGATAAATTTACTCTAAAGTTAGATGAAAAATCTATTTTCTACATAAACTAAATTATGGCTTCGGCAAAGTTGTAGATAACATCATGCAGAAAATTATTGCCGACACTTTCAATTATTCGAGACACTTTTGCCCTTTTGCTCTATCTTCTAAAATAAGCGATATATAATAAATTTAGTATAAACATTGATCCGCTTTTTTCGAATATTTGAGGTAAATGTCACGGACTACCTTCGAAAACTGCCAATTGATATTTTAGACCTGTTCACTTTGAAACTTTTATTCTCCGATTCTCCGTGACACATCAAATTATCAATCCACATACAAGAACAAGTCTTCAGTCCAAAATTGAGCCAAATTGATAAAGATTCAAAGGTGTATCAAATCGATTTTGTGTTTTTAGCCGTTTTCACAGAAATTTAGTCAGAAATTCACAAAATTGCTCCGAAAAGATGCCGGAGATACCGTTAGAATATAGTTAGAACAATACTCTACAACTTTGCCGAAGACACTATAGTGTTTAAATTGCATATTTTGAAGATATTCAACAATTTTCGTTAAAAAATCACGAAAAAACACAATATTTTTACGATTTTACATATAAAACTTATGTAATTTTAGATTATTTTACGTGACTAACTTAATGAGCTATTACTCCTTTGTGTAACGAACATTTCGTCCATACATCGTTTTTGTGTAGGAATTCGTTTTCATTGACTAATTATCAAAAGTATGTCACGTTGATACTAAAAATCGCGCAGTTACCAGCACGAATTAAAACAAAGTAACCCATGATTAAGCATTGGCGTATCTAGGATTTTTTCCTAGGGGGTGCCTAGGGGGTGCCAGTTTCAGTGGCTTCCAGGTTGGTTTGGTTTTTTTTGTAAAGGGGAATACCGATTCACCCTCATTTTCTTAGTATAATGATATACTGCCTCGCGGAAAAAATAGCCCGTAAACTAAAACGCTGTATTATAAAGAACAGTTTTTTTTTTTTGAAAATCCAAACCATTGTACTGATTTAACGCTTTCTCCGCCATGTGAGGTTTGAAAACTTGATTGCGTGTGATACTTGGAATTTGCATTTTCAGTTTGAACTTAACAATTATCGCGACATTCTCTTTGTTTTGTGAATAGAAAACAATCAGGTCCATAAAAATATATTTTCAGAGCAATTATTAGAAGCGCAAATCTCGGAAACTATTATAAAATATCCACAAATTTGCGTGTAACTCGTATTATAGTTCCGTTCTAAAGCTTCACGAACATATTTTCAATTCAGTTGAAACCTGAAATTTGGTGCGAGCGAACCTCAATTTTTCTCTTCGGGATTCGGATGCTCGCACCAAATTCCAATTATATCTGGTGAAGGGAATGGTGTATAAAGCTGAAATATTGACTTACGTAAAACCAATTGTAGTCATCAGTCAAAATTTCAGCTCCGTACATTTAGAAAAATCGACTCTGGTTTAACACAAGAAATTTGTGTTCTCGGCAACATTCTTTTGGTAATTCCTCAGGGAATATTTGCGTCAATTTGTTTGGAAATTGTTTAGCAATTTATTTCAATTGAGACTTTTTTTGGTAACCTCTCAGTGTTTCTTTGGGTTTGGTAAATTCTTTAAGAATTTATTTGGTAATATGTTTGGAATTTGGTACTAAGCACCTTTTACGCCTCCTTTGAACATTTAATTGGCGATTATTTTGGAGACTTCTTTGGCAATTTCGTTAGGACTTTATTTGGCTTTTTTCATTCAAAATGTTTTCCCGAGAGTTCCTTTGCCAATTGTTTAGTAGTGTTTCAAGCATTCTTTTGTTAATGTCAGAAATTTTATTTATATTTGCTTGTGGCTTCGTGGTGGTGCGTCTAAGGTCACCAAGCCTATAGTCGCGTCGTGCTAAGGAGCGCGGGTTCGATTCCCGCCGCAGCTGTCAGGAAAAGTTTTCGGCTGTGCCACTGAACGTTGCATGCTAGACCGTTGTCTAGTGTCGTGCTTCCTTCAAAGAGCAAATAGCTCACTGGAAGCATTAAACGTGCCCATGTCTTTTTTTTTAATTCTCCAATTTCTCTTCAGGCAATTCCTTTGGGAATTCTTTTAGTGAAGCCTTGGTAATTCATTCGACTCTCGGAACTTCCTCACATTTTTTATTTTTTTTTTAAATGTCTTCGGCAGGTCATTCTACTTTTTTGGGATTTTCGATTTTTTTGACTTTCTTTATCTATGCTATTCAGTATTCCTTCGCCAATTCCTCCGAGAACTCATGCGGAAATTCTTTTATAAATCACTTCTATAACTTTAATGATAATTCTTTAGACAATTTCTACAGTTATTATGTAAGAAATTCCTGCAGCAGATGATTTCGGACTATCTTCGGCAAGTCCGATGTTACTTGCATTGATAAATTTATTTGGGAATTTCATCAGCAATTCCATTGGAAATTTGAGACACTTCGATTATTACTTTGGGAACTTCTTCGGTAGTTCCTTTGGAAATTCTTAGAGATTTTCTTCGGGAATTTATTTGAAAAAAATCTTTGGTGGCTCTTTAAAAATTCTGTCACGGTGATTCTACGGCGATTAAAGGGCGAACACGATGAAATTGCCACACAGAAAATATTGTATAGCTTTTGATTGCGTTCGTCAAAATAGATAATTTTTTGACCATTAATAGTATATTATGTGTAGCTAATACCATAAAATTTTCATTAAAATCGGTTGAGTATTGGCGCATATATTATCGATATCATAAAATGAGATTTTAGAAAACTTGTACACCCATTTCAAAAAATTACTTAGGCTATAACTTTTTTGTTACCTCATCAAAACGTTTGAAAATTTCACTCGATATTCTTAACATAGGGTCTGGGACCATTTGGGCAGGAGCACCTATTTTGGGCACTTGCTGCTATAACTCAGACAATTTTCAACCGATTGGCTTGATTTTTGAGACACGATCAGCTAGGCACAGTATGTAGCCGTGTACAAAAATTCAAGTCAATCGGTTTGAAATTTACTGAGTTGTAGCAGCAAGTGCCCAAAATAGGTGCTCCTGCCCAAATGGTCCCAGACCCTAGTATCAAATAAGTGGTAAAAATTTAATCGAAATCGGTTCAGTACTTTTTCTAGAAAATAAACAAAGCTCAAATCGCTTCAAGGTAAATTTTAGGTACTTTTTGACCATTTTTAGTTTCGCGTGCACTATTTTGACTGTAAAACTGGTAACACTGTCCCGATTTTTATAAAACTTTGACAGTGTAAAATTGTTGTGTTAAACTGTTTATAGTGAAAATTTCAGCCATTTTTGTTGAGTACTTTCGAAGTAAGAGCAGTTTGAATTTCACTATATCAAAAACCACATCTGCTTATTGTGACATAGTGTGACATATATGGTTATAACTTTTTAACGGTATGATCAAATTGAATGAAATTTTGACAAACTACTTCTACATACATACTTTACGTACAAAAAAATTTTCATTGAAATCGGTTCAGTATTTTTGGCACCAGCGTTGAAACGGAAAAAAGTGATATTTTCCAAAATGGTTGTTTGTACAAGGTTCTCAAGTGGCAATTTCCTTGTTTCAACGATATCTCCGCCATTACTCAACCGATTTTAATGAAAATTTTATGGTATTAGCTACACATAATATACTATTCATGGTAGCTATTTTGGCGAACGCAATCAAAAGTTATACAATATTTTCTGTGTGGCAATTTCATCGTGTTCGCCCTTTACTTTTGGAATTCTTTCAAAGTTTCTTCAGAAATTCCTTCGATGTTTCCGGAAATTTTTTTTGAGAATTTCATCGATTTTTGAATGTTTGTGAAATTTTTCATAGAACATATTTCGGCAATTTATTTTGAGATTGGATTTGGCTAATTTCTTCAAAAAGCCTCAATATTTTCTTCCGGAATTCCTCTGGTAATTCTTATATAAATGATTTTGGCAACTACTTTGAAAGTTTTAAGGTAATTTTGATGGATTTTTTCCGCAATTGCTTTGGGAATTTGCCAGGAAGGTTTTCGTGAATTTCATAAGATTTTCTTTGAGCAAGTCCAGTTGAGAATTTCTGAATTTCCAGTTCAGCAATTTCCGGAAGCAGTATATATGAATACAATTAAATCATAGAGAATAGCAAAAGTAATCATGATAAAATTGCCTGAGAAAATTGCAAAATAACTGGAAAAGAAATTGCTGAAATAATTTCAGAGGAATAGCCATTGAAATTATAGAAATAAAAATCCATAGAAATTGCTGATTAAAGACTACCACAGAAATTTTCAAATAAAAAAAAAACAACCATGCCGAAGAAACCCTCAAATAAATAGCCATACTGTGGTCTAGCGAATACGGAGTCGTGGGTTTGAATCCCATCAGAACGTGATTTTTTTCCCAAATTGATCTCTCAATTTTTCGGTGCCAATCAATTTATTTTTCTTGTTCATTCCTATAGGATTTCACTAGAGATTTGTCTAGCAATTCTAAGATTTCTCTGAAAATTCCAACTATTCTCGAAATTTGTTAAGGAATTCCTACAGAGATTTCTATTGGGGTTTTTTCAGTGGAATTCGTTGAAGAAGGCCAAGAAGAGTTGCAGGAGCAATACCATGATTAATTTCTACCCGCATAAACGATAACCATAAGACGTGCTTAACCACCTATTCGAGATACAATTCGAATAATAACCGGTATTGTTGAACCGTCTACATTGCGGTCCGTGTATGGTGTTGGTTTATTAGGGTAGAGTAAGGCCGATGCAAATATTTAATTTGTTTTATGTCACCCCCCCCCTTCAAAAATCCGAAAATATTGAAGGGGCGAAAAAAAAAAACATGGCGGCCAATGACTCCATTTTCAATAGATAAATTGTTTTCAAGCAACAATTTTTCAATAGTCGAAAAATATTTTTTCAATAGTGTGTATAATTTTAAATTTTTCAATAGTTTTTTTTTCGTTTGTTCCTTATTATTTTTTGTCCCCCCCCTCGTACCCAATGAGAGGTCTCGGACATAAAAGAAAAATAATATTTGCATCGGCCTAATCCATGATTAAAAACTTAAAACGAATTCTTGGAGTAAAATATGTAGGAATTTCTAGAGAAACCCCTTCAGTTGCCTGGGGGAATCTAAAGAATTAATCCTTGGAAAACCTAGAGAAGCCACTGCAAGAACCGGTAGAGGTATTCTGGATAAATTTGTAAAAGAGGCCCTGAAGGAATCACAGGAGGAATTTCCCGGAAGAATTTCAGCCATAATGCTAGGATAAATTCAAGTAGGAAACACTAGAATAATTTCTGGACATATCATAGTACGAACTTCTGGAGGAATTGCCGGCAGAACCGCAGTAGGAGTTGTTTGAAATATTCTTGGAAGAAGGCCAAAAGGAATTTCTGAAGGAATTCCATGACGAATTTCTAGAGGAATCTTTGAATGAAATCTCTAGAGGAATTCCTGGATGAGTCGTTGGAGAATTCCCTGGAAGAACAATCAAAGGAATTTCTGCAAGAATTTCAGGGAGATTACCAGGTAAGATCTCAGCCAAAAAACCAAGAGAATGCTCTAGAAGAATCCGTAGCATAATTTCTGGTGTACCATAGTTAGAATTTCTGGAGGAAGAATAGCTAGAAGAACCTCAGGAATTGCTTGAGCAATCCCAGCTGGAATATCTGGAGGAATTCTTAGAATTCCGGGAGCCATCATAGAAGTAATTTTTAGAGGAATTCTTGAAGCAGGAATGTCGAGGATATCCTAAGTTCCTCTAACAAATGCCTGGAGGAATAGCTCCTTGAAATAGGCGATAGAAGTGTACTGGAGGAATCCCCAATGGAATCGCAGGAGGAATTTCTGGAGGAATTACAGGAGGAATGCCAGGAGAAATCCCTAGAATTATTTCTGAAGGAGTTCTAAAGGGAATTGCTTGAAGAATTCCAGCTGGAATTCATGGAGGAAGGTAAATAGAATTTCTTGGAGAAATCCCTTGTGAAATTTCTAGAGGATAAGTCTTTGAAGGAATCTCGGGAAGAATCACCGAAGGGATTTTTAGATAAATCCCAGGGACATTTTCCAGAAGAATTTCCAGAAGAACTTCCCTAGTAGAATTCCTGAAGGTACCAGAGTGGGAATTTTTTGAGGAGTTCTAAGAGGAATTGCTGGAAGAATCTCAGCAGGAGTTTCCTGAGGAGTCCTAGCCACAATTCCCGAAGGAAGGCCAATATAACCTCCTGGAGGAATTCCATGAGAAATTTCTGGAAGAATCTCTGAATTAAATCTCTGAAAGATTTCCTGGAAGAATCACCGGAGAAATTGCTGGATCAATCTCTGCAGAAAATTATTGTATGCACAACCCCATCAAGAAGCAGAATCCTAAGGGAAGTTTATTGAAGAAATATCGGTAGGAATCCATAAAGGAGGCCTAGAGAAATCACTGTATAAATAGATAGAGGTGTTTCTGGAGGAATCCATGGAGAAGTCTGTTCATTGTTCTTATCAATATCCAAAACGCGTACAACAGGTATGTAAGAAATTCCAGGTGTGCTAAAGTTTCGTTCAAATGTGCCATTAATAAATATTGGAATTATTGTGTGAAGTTTTAAATTTAAGATGCTTGTCAAGGAAAAATTCTAGGGGGTGCCAAATTTGTTCTAGGGGGTGCCAGGCACCCCTGGAACCCCCCCTAGCTACGCCAATGATTAAGACGTCATGCCATCGTATTCTAATGTCTTTCGATTTAAGTATCAGAAATGGTGTAGATGATAAGGCTCGAGCCTGCGGATCAGAAGGTCCCAGGTTCAAGCTCAAATACATGATAAACCTTTTTTTTTCTTTGTAGCAGTTAGGATGATGAATCTGCCATGACTTACACGCAATCTCCCAAATAATAATGATCGGGACCTACCAATTAAGCCCATTCCAGGACTAGCTAGATATTTAGTTTACTTGTTGACAATAAATCGTGTCGACGAGATCAGCTGGGCAAAATATCGAGCAACTGTTTTTGATAACGATCAATTTAGCTAAAACAATTCAATACGATGATGGAACTGCTTCTGGATGCAACATTTTTCAGACAACTGTGGGTGGAGCTTACTTGTATCTATCTGCCCACAAATCAACACAACTACACGATGAAGGGAAACTTCATTCTTACTATGCACTCTACGGTTTCGAAACAAGGCTATGATGCCAAATTGCAATGAGATGCAGTGCGTAGTTTCATTAACTTATAACTGGATCGAGATGCAAAAAAAAACCTATTCCAAGACTCGAACCTTGAAATCTTCGAATCGACAATCTCATGCTCAACCATCTGCACCAATTTGAAACTAATGCAGATAAGACAAAGAAGTGTAATGACGTTTTAATCATGGGTAACTTTGTTTTATTTTGTGCTGGCAACTCTATGCGATTTTTAGTATCAACTTGACATACTTTTGATAATTAGTCAATGAAAACGAATTCCTACACTAAAATGATATATGGACGAAATATTCGTAACACATAGGAGCAATGGCTCATTAAATTAGTCACGTAAAACAATGTAAAATTACATGACTTTTACATGAAAAATCGTAAAAATATTGTATGTTTTCGTGATTTTTTAACGAAAATTGTTGAATAACTTTGAAATACGCAATTTAAACACCGTAGTGTCTTCGGAAATTTGGACTGAAGCCTTGTTTTTGCATGTGGATTGATAATTTGATGTGACACGGGTAGGGCAAAAAAAGTGAACAGGTCTAATATTCATGTTGAATATTAATTGGCATAGTTAGGTTCAGCTTCTATAATAAGCTGTAGGCGTTTGAATTTAGATATGTCGAAATGACATTTTCAGTACTGTATATCAGTAGGTCGGCTCCAGAGGCACGTTCTCCTCCATTTGGGACAATTTATTTTAGAAGATAGAGTAAAATTGTCTTCTGCACCTGTTTCTGCATGACATTATCTACAGAGATACGGACTTCAAATTTTGACGCGATCATTTCTCAGCTAGAACGATCATTTTCCAACAAGGAACTTATAACATGTTCAATTTTTGCAAAATAAGGGACGGCCTAATTGACATTCTACTTTATGCCTGACTCACTTACTTTAGATACAAAAGATACGGTAGATACTGATGACTTCTTGAATCTAATCGATTTTTTAATGTTTAATGAAAGAAAATCGTTTTTTTTTTCGGTACACCTGTTTCTTCTTACTGGTAACTCAGCACTTCTTGCTGTTTTTTTTTCTGTGCCATAAATTCTTTATTAATCATTAGTAATTTGATGCTGTAATTCACCAAATGTTTTGGTGCAGCTAAAACTTTTATTACTTCAGTATTTCTGAAAGTGAAATTCTAAGTAGTCATGAAATCGTGTAGAAAATATTTTTGTAGAACTGCACTGCCGTGTGCAGCATAGTTGTCCCACATTCGATTGGAATTTTCGCTAGAAATCCGAGAGTTCAATGATATTTATTATTAATGGAAAGATCGGTTGGTATGGTATCTATAGCACATCTATGACCTTTTTTTTGTTACCACCTGTTGTCAATTTTTATCTCATAACTGTCACTGTATATGCACAACTATTTTACACCAGTCAATTACATCTCTGCTCGACAAAATGCAGATAAAATATTTATGTATTGCCGAATTCCTATTTTATGCAAACATGCATATGCAAACAGGCCTATCGTTTATCTTCAAACATTTAAATCGCCTATAGCTGCAATTAAACCCATCCATTCGATAAAATAGGGACTCGTGCATTGAAGTCTCTTGCATTATATTAGTACTGATAAGAATGTACTCCTATGAGACCGCACTCGAGGAGCACCGGGAAACATGCGCGATACAACAGAAACGATAGTGAAGGCACACTCCAGCTACTGGAGCCAACGATGGAGACGAAAAAAAAACACACAAACACCCCGTAGGTTCCCCACTTGTGTTGTGCGGGAGGTTTAACGAAAAAAATCTCTCGTAACGAAAACTGATAAACCTTTCGAGGGGGATTTCGTTTGCGACGGAGATTAGACGAACCAAGCCATTTTCGGACAAATTTCACATTCGGACGTGTACCAAGTGCAAATTACGCAAGATCTATTTTTAAACTAGAGCTAGCACTCTTAATTAATCAATTGATTCCGGTGGCGATCGAATTGGGGGGCAATTGCGAGATGTGATAGGGTGAGACCCTATTTTTCAGGGCGAGTCAATCCCAGCCAGATAGTGGAGATGAAGAACTTTCAGGTTTCTAGCCTAAGATCTGTGCAGTCATCTACGTTTTTCGGTGCCATTTAGTCGCTTGTACTAGCATAGCAAGAGTATAAAACAAAAATATGGATCACAAAATCACACAAGCAAGATGGGTTTTTCGCCATATCACAGACATGCAGGAATTTCTTTTCTTTGCAAAAAAATAAACGAAAACACAATACGGATTCATGCAACGAAAACAAAAACGTACAAATTTAATCGCAATGCCAAGTACTTACAGCTAGACGGTGCTTTTCACTTTCGAGGAATCGAATTCACACAGAAATCGGATAAGAAAGACTCACAGAAAATAGGGCAGGAACTTCCACAAAAAGGCAATCTCACCAGCAGTCGTTCGAAGATTTTCACTGTCGTTCTCTCTACCCATACTGCTACTGCTCTTTTCTGTATCAGACTGACAGCTGGATTGTTTACTGCTATGCGCATGCGTTAGGTGAAGCGGTGTGGCCAGAGAAAATGAACGAAACAAGATTATGGGGGTATAGAGTTTAGCGAAATTATCTTTAAATTGCAGTTTATTTTACATAAAAAAATCAACTATAATTTCACATATGGATGCTCATACAGATATATGAAAAAATACATGACCATGATTCTTATTAACATTGAATTTTGAAGCCGTTCAAAATAAATGTCTCCATTTCCGACAGCTTAGAATTATAGATTACATATAAACACATATTAGACATATAAATGACTTCGATATTGCATCAATCAAGATTTGGCAACACTGCCAATTGGCAAGCTCACTGGGTACAATCGGTTACACGGGTGTACAAAACATCAAACTTTATTACAATATTTATAAAACATTGATTTAATAAATCTATAAGCGGATGTTTGAAAGAAAGCTGCTGTACGCGGACGAGATGCAAGTTTTCAGTCATTGCCACGGTACTAGATTGCCTTGCACTGTTTTTGAACACTATCCAAATCTTGAACAGTCTCTGGAATTTTATTATAAATCGAATTTAAGTAAATAATTCTCACTCAATGTAAACGTATGATGTAGATGCGTATACCTGTGTGCCACGGTATTGCACCAGTTTAGTTACAAAATTATAAATATTTTACGTTAACGAATTGTATTGAAAATTTTGTATCGTTAATGAAACGTAAACTGCACAATCTTAAGATTTATTTGAAGATATTGCTGTTACGAAATAAGTTTGACTGGCAATCAAATATCAAAGCAACACAAAGAACTGAAAGGATGTCCTTTACACTATAACATTGTCATTACAGAAAATATTGTTTATCTTACTTTCATTATGCATCCATGATCCAACAGAACACGAAAAAAAGAAATAAAGAATACAACAACACAGTTTCTCAAAGTTTTGCTCGAACATTATTAAATTAGGTAATAAATCATAATACCCTCGCTTTTTTGCTCCATTTTATTGCGAAAAGAGAGAATTTATCATCTCACCATACAAAAATTCAGGCCAAGTAACAGTACCAACTGAATAACAGTTTCCTAAGATGAAGTTTGCTTAAGAGTAGTTTGTTCCACTTTTGTACAGCAAACATGTTTTTTGGGAGCTCATTACTACAAATCTAGTACTTCACCGATCGCGTCCTATTGTTGAACACTGGCATAACCTAATGGGTAGTACGCTGATCCCAAGAAATTTCTTGGCCTATGTTGATGCATGTAAAATTCAGGCAAGGAATCGCTCAAGAAATGAGAAAGCATCGCTTTATTTCGGATCCTAGTACAGAGCTGAAACGAAACGTCAAATCAAATGGGGCTTGCTGTGTTAAATTTCTTGACCATTCTGGTCACGGAAAAATAATGCACTGAAGGAAAATTACTTGAGCGATTCCGTTGGAAGTGCATACCTCGCATAAACTGTTAGCATGACTGCCAGATTTTTCTTCACTTTTCCTAATCGTGCATTTCAAGCACTGAAAGGCGGAATGCGGTTGAAATTACTATTCTGAGGGTCAATTTAAATACACAATGCCAGTAAATTTGAGCAGACAAAGCAGACATTTTTTTTTTCAATTTTACCATGGACCCGATTTACATTTAAAAAATGTTTCTGTTGGCCATCGGATTCAAACCAAGAACCTTGAGATCACCAGGCTCGCACGCTACCACTCGGCTATCGAACCGGTTGATATGGAAGGAAACAAAACGCATGGTAAATTTGAAAACATTTTTATACTTGTCAGTGAGGGGTTTCAGGGGCGTTCCAGGGCAGAGGGCTTCATGAACATTCCAGCAGTTCCCACGAAGGTGCAAGAGCATTCCAGAGGAATTCGTAGGGTTAATAAAGTTCCAGGGGTATTTCAGAGCGTTCCACTTCGTACATTGACCGATATAAAGTTTTCAAAAACTCAAGATAATTCCCTTATGCCCAGTTTTGTGTTCAAAAAGAATAGGTGAAGAAATTTCTTGACCGGTTCCTGGCAGAAACTGTCTACAGTGACTGCCATTTGAATTGTAATTTCTTCGCAACTGCGTACTACGATCGAAGAAAAACGGTTTCTTTGCGATTCAGGCAAAGAATTTCCCATGCATCAAGATAAGCCGAGAAATTTTTTCTGATCGGCAAACAACCTTTTACACACGAGAGAAAAACGATTTTTATGCTCTTTTTCGTGAAAATCTGACTTTGATATCTTTGAGTTACAATAGAAATGGAGGAGAACGTGCCTCTTTGTTTTTCCTTCTAAACCATAGGGGGATAAATCTGCTCATCAGACACCCTAACAGGAAGGTTAGGGTAGTGTGGGGTTAAGGCCGTCTTCTACAATGCCGGTAGAAGCCAGGACTACTCTCTCCTCGACCCACTAAAACACATTCCTATGGTCGCCAAACCCTACGTCTCTCCGGAACCACCAAGAAGGTATTGCTTCAGAGAGGGGCTAGTGCATATCGCACCCTCAAGGTTAGCTGCCGTAGCCTAGCAGCAACGAACATCGATGACTTGCTCTGGAGAGTCCATCACGGTAGCGTGCTGGCGCTTAGCCAGTTTCCCGAGTGGTCCTCGCCACTCCCTTTGTCCTCGGAAGGCGGGCAGGGTCAACCCCGCCCGCGCCCTACTGCTGAGCGGACATCAAGAACTGATGCCCACATGCAACCTGATCTGCCCTGCCCGCAAAGGAAGGGTATTACTACCCTTCAGGCCTTATCAGATGCATTCGTAGGTTGCAGACAGAAGGGTCTCACCTACCCCGACCCTTGCCGGGGACCCCTTTCCAACCGCGGGCTCAGATCCAACCCAGTAGACTGACGCCACGACAGCACCGCTACCGGGACTTCCTCGATCTCGACCGCAGGGCACCGGTATGACCTACGAAGCCGACTTCGAACCCCTGGACCACCTCTTGTACTGCATCTGGACTAGCCATTCTCCGAGTCCACGCGCCACCTCCTCTGTAGCTCCCAGACGATATGGGTAATAGCCGTTGAAACGGCATTCCAGCTAATCTCATCCCTACACATTCTCTGGACCAAGTTGTCCGGAGTTGTGTGCTCCCCGCATGTGGCAAGCATGCGGTCACGCATTGTGCGAAAACGCGGGCACACGAACAAAACGTGTTCCGCCGTTTCCTCTAAACCATTGCACACTGAGCATTCGGGAGAATCCGCATGCCCGAAACGGTGTAGATACTGTCGGAAGCAACCGTGACCTGTAAGGACCTGTGTCAGGTGGAATGTAACTTCCCCATGGCGCCTATTAATCCAACTATCTACCCTCGGTATCAACCTATGGGTCCACCTTCCTTTGGTGGAACTGTCCCACGCGCGCTGCCATTTGACCATAGATGCCATTCTGACAGTCTTGCGTATGCCTCTTGTGCCGCGCATTTCGAAGCACTCCATGTCCTCACTGATAAGAATGCTGATAGGCACCATACCAGTAATGACGCAGACAGCGTCGTGTGACACGGTACGGTACGCGCTCGCAACCCTCAGGCACATAAGCCTGTAAGTACTTTCCAGCTTCCGTCGGTAGCATTCAGTACTTAGCGCGGTGCCCCACATCGGGCCGCCATACCTAAGTATGGACGTAGCAACACTAGCCAGAAGCTTGAGCTTACTGGCGTTCACCGCAGAGCTATTGGACATCATCCGGGACAGTGCCGCAATAGCTATGGATGCTTTTTTACAGGCATAATCGACGTGGCTACCGAAGGTAAGCTTATCGTCGCTCATCACGCCCAAGTGTTTAACGGAGCGCTTTGACAGGATAGTGCACTCTCCTACACTGATCTCCGTCTGCTGCTCCGACTTCCGGTTGTTAACAACCGTCACCTCTATCTTGTGGTGAGCCAGCTCCAGTTTCCTGGACCGCATCCACGCCTCCACAACCTTGATCGAGTGGTCGGTAGTCAACTTCACCTCCTCGATCGTTTCACCGTAGATAGTTAATCATGATATAATAACTACGAAGTGTACGGTGACCAATGATCACCTCGACCAGCGTTTGGCAGCTTTCTCTCAGAATAGAATGAAACTTAAGTAAAAAGAAAATCGTGTTAAGTACTGTTCCTTTGAATTCCACTAAGAATTTGCATCCTTTGACAGATACGTATTTCGACCTCAACTGTAAAGTCGACTTCAGTGTCTTGTACTTGTCTCAACTCAAGTCGAGTCGATTGACATAAAAAACTTCCATTTTTAATTATAGTGTTTTGAAGTAGATTGAAAGTTATGACAATTTATAGCGTAACTTAAAAATGATTAAAAGCCAAATGGAACTGTTATGCGAGTGGGGACAGTAGAGTAAGTGACAAGTTCAGTGGTGTTGGTCCCCCTGAATGTTTAGATTTTGGTTTCCGATAGGTCCAGGATCCTTTAGTTTTTGGAAATTTTCTCGACTTTTTTGGACATAAAGAATCCTGGAGCCTACCGAACGGTAAACGATATACAAATTTATTCTAAAAAAAACGGTTAAAGATATACAAATGCCAAAATGAACAAAATCTCTCATTAATAGCCAATGATGTGCGCATTAAATACTGACATGAAAAGCAGACCCTGTCCCAGTTAGAACGTTACGCCAAGCAAAATAAAAATAATAAGAAGCTAAGGACTGTTCATTTTATAAAGAGGACAACTTTGCAAGGCTGTAAAAAGAAAACGCGTAGTTCAAATTTGAGCAGCTTTGGTTAGTTGTTCAGTACATTATATTAGCAGATAATAATCATAATTAAATTAGGTTAAAATTATTCAACTTCATAGAAATGCGAAAAAGTGTTAGGAGAGGTCAATTTTTCGATTCCCAAAAACTAAAGATAAAAACAAAATTACTGTAAAACATCGGTGTATCGTTTTAAATTTCATAAAAGTGTTTGCCATACTGCAGCAGTATGAGTGATAGATATTCTGGCAAAATGTAAACCTAATCGGAATATTAGTTGTTGAGATATTAAAGTTACAAGTTGGACTCGATTTTCAGATCAAAATTTATTTGTTAAACAAAAATGTATGAAAATATAAAATTTTGAATGTTTTCAATGGATCTAGTCGAAAGTACTAATAATGCAATTTCAAAGGCAGAAAACCGCTTCTTGATAGCATTGTTGGCTCGGTTACTGTGCTTTATGGAAGTTACCGGAGGTAAAACAGCTTCATTCTTTGAAGGTTCTTCTAAATAACTATGTAACCTTTTGCAAATACAACTTAACAATGATGGCGAAAATAAAACTTAACATGTAGTTATGTTCAAATAAGGTATATAATCACATAGGGTCAAGCCTTGTTGAAAATAAACAATAATAAGCTTCTCTAGAATCGAAAACTTGCATTTATGGAGCAAAAAGTATGCAATTTTTCAATATGGCCATCATGAAGGATTAAATTTATGATGAAGAACGTACTTTAAAGCATATTTTTCTTCAGTATCATTCAGAATGCGATTCTCTTCTATACTGGACAAATTTTTAACTGAATCCATAGTGTTATTGCACCACTGGACTTAAATAAGTATTTTTTATCATTTTCATTGATAACAAGGTAACTCACTATATCAAGTTGTGTAATGCTTGGTGCATTATTACTGACCAACTATTACGCTCTACCTTTAGGAGAATGGTATTAGATCCCAACACATTGAAAAGTTCATGAAAATTTTAAAGTTATGTATGTGGAAAGTGGTGTAGAATTTTGAGAAATTGGGTTTTATTGAGCTTTAACAGACACCGCTTCAGTTCCATAACTAAGGACAATTTGTGTAATGTTATATTTTTCCTACACTGTAGAATACCTATGGAAATTTATGCAAAAAACTGATAATGATTTTATTGAAAAATATAATAGATATCACACAAATAAGGTGTCCTCTTTATAAAATGAACAGTCCTTATACCGAGCAGACACGGAATTGGGATATATTGAATTGAAAGTGATGATCAAAAGTATATGTATACTAAAATATCTCATATTTATTTAAACTTAAAAAAAAAATAATTGCAAAATTAACTAGGTATGTATATACTCAAACATGATAAATTATATTCAATAAGGCATGCTGCATGGCTAATGCTAAGCATTTGGGTGGGTAATTTACACTAGAAAAAAAACGAATAATATTCCTGGTAATTATTCTTGAAATCATAAAGATTCATAAGGCAAAGCTAATGTTTTTGAAGTTATAATCTACAACGCTGAAGGCGAAATTTTCCGGGAGGTTAGCGATGTTCAGATGCTTGCTGATTATTGCTGCAATTTTTTATGAGTTAAAAACTGGTAGCATATTTACACTTAAACTAAATAAAAAGTAATATATTACCACAGGTTGCTGCTAAGGAACATTTGTTATTATATCACCGAGAACGAACTGAAAAACAATTTCAAGAATAAAAAAAAAACTTCAAACCGTGTAGTCATATCGAATATATTTATATAATAAAAGAAGATTTTAATTAGTGATCAAAAGTTGAGGTTATGTTGTAAAAATAAAGTAATTGGCAAGGACAATCGCTGTCATATTAATTTTTGATACTTTGATAAAGTAAACTATTTGAAAAGTAACTTTAGTTCGCCGCAAGGTTCTTCACAACCCTCACAAGAAATACACTTTCAATCGACTTTATTAAGGGAGCATCCATAAATTATTTATTATTATTTATTCATCTTTATTAAAGAGATTTTCAGCCGGGAGCTGGTTCATCTCTGGCATCCATAAATAACGTCGAGCAAAAATTGTCCATTTTCACCCCCGAGCGAAAATGAGTCGCCCCACTTAGCCCCCTGAAAACCCCCTCCCCCTAAAAAATGGGACGTAATTTATGGACGTTCCCTAAGGTTACATATCCTGAAGGCTCGGAAGGTCGAGTGATTTTTCAAATCCTTAAGTACGAGATTATCACAGCTTGAAAAATGTTCATTTCTATTGAACTTCGGTATACTGGAATTGAACATAGTTTTCGCTGAAATTTGGTAATCACTATCACCGAAATTTGATAAATCGCACACAGATAAAATCCCTTATGATTGACTAAGAAATCCACAGATCTTTTTTCTATTAATTTTCAGTCATTTACGATGGACACTATGACTTTCCGACTCTGAAATAAGATCGATTCCGTCGCTGAGTACACACGAATATCTCTTTGCGTCAAGTACGAGAAAAGTGTGTACAGTCGAACCTCCATGAGTCGATGTTCCATGACTCGATATCGACTTATGGAGGTATTTTTTTTCCATACTGAAAAATAATTTCTGGATTACTATGATGGTCCCTTCAAAATGCCTCCAAAAAGATTTCTGTTCCACTACTCGATATTTCCATGAGTCGATGGTCCCTTCAATATCGACTCATGGAGGTTTTACTGTATTTTATCGTAATAAACGATATTCAAATATATTATTGTGAAGAACAAGTCATTATTACACCAAGTCATGATAAATCGTTTTCTTTTTCTTAACGATTATGCATTTCTACGAGATTATCCATAGGTGTGTAGTGTATTGTGCTTGCAATTTAATTACGAGAAGCAATTTAGAAACTTAGTCTTAGTGAATGAAACAATAGGACAGATCGGTGAAGTACTAGATTTGTAGTAATGAGCTGAATTTTAGTATGGTGAGAAGGCCAATTCTTCGTTTCTGCAATGAAATGGTTCAAAAAGCGTGGGTATTATGATTTCTTGCCTAATTTAAGGTGAAGGTTGCTCGAGATCATAATAATAAACTCGGCTCTCACTTTAATAACCCTCTCAACCACCCATTCAAAACAAGCAAATCAGACGGCGCACAGTGTAGTGTGACTTGGTCAAACAAACAAAAATGTTCCAAAATTAGCTGTATTAAAACAGAAGTTGTACCTTTGAATTTTGGCACACATTTGATTTATTGCATATGCCCACCAACACAATTTGTTCTTATAAAGCATTTTTAAATTTATTTAAATTCCTACTTTGCCCAATATTTTCACAAATTATCCCATTGTGCACTACTTTATTTACGGTTTTGTTGACAACTCTCTCCTCTCTTCTCTCGTACTTTTTCTCTCTGACCGTAGAAAACTACCGTGTTATAGGGTGACATTAATTGATGTTATTTCAACTCATAAACACCGAAAGATTGTTCTGTTTTCTATTGAAATCATATTGGCAGTATGATATTTAAAATAGTTAAAAAGATTAACAAAATAACAGCCTTTTGTTGTGATAAACATGAACTGCGGTTTAATCAATTTCGCCGTACCTTGAACAATACCACTCAGTTTAACGGTACGTTTTTCCGTTTTAGCGAACCGCGATGTAAATTGATTCGGGTTTTCGACCACAAAAGTGGGAAACGCGTTAGTTTTTCGCGATAACCGGTAGGTCAGGTGAAAGTGAGGACAATTTCACATAATCGATCAACTTATTACAGTGCTGTGTTGTTTGGAAGACTGCTAAAAAGTGATTTAAAAAAGGTGGGACGCACTTGTCAAAGAAAAAAAAAGTGCAGTGTGTGTTACATTTTGGTGAAAACATTGAGAAAAATGCAAAGCAGTACATCCCGACGGACGAAAAATATAGTTGTCTACCACCAGTAGCAACCTAAGTGCATTTTTAAAAGGTAAGCATGTATAATTTTGAGAATTTGTTTGCTTACTTCCGCGCTACTCGATTACTAGGGTGAGGAGAGAGAGGTATAAGAGAGAGAGTGGCGGCCATACTCGCTGCCATTTTATAACCCCAGCAACTATGTCCTTAATGCTGTTTGAGCAAAACTTTGAGTAACCGTGTTGTTGTTTTCTCCATTTCTTGCAACATAAACAACATAGTTGTCTAAAGTTTTGCTCAAACAGCATTAAATTAGACAAAGAATCACAATACCCACGCTTTTTGAACCATTTCTTTGCAGAAACAGAGAATTGACCTTCTCACCATACAAAAATTCAGCTCATTACTTCAATTCTAGTACTACACCGAACGTGCCCCATAGACAAACAAATGACTAACTTTGCCTCCGATAGAAGTTATCAATATGTAGTTAAAATTGAAAATTCATCATATCGCATACACCCTAACATAGTCAACCTGTAAAGTGCTATTACTGTTCCACGTAGGGTACCAATTTCCCCGCGCGCTCCAAAACGTGTGCATTGCCTTGACAGACAAATCCTTCCACGGTTTGTCCTGAAACAGATGGAAGTCGTAGTGACCTCCGACGCCGACGCCCAAACTGATGAAGAACTCCTTATCGAAGGGAGCCATTCGATTGCCGCCCAGCCTCCAGAGGTTCGCAATTTGCGGTTTCGTAGCTTTGACCTCATGGTAGAAGCCCTCTTCCGGATCGACGTGACAGTATACTTCTTCGTCCACTTCCATGTAGATCCCGTCCGGAGTCCACGTGAGACCGAACACGTGGAATTCATCGTTCCAGTTGTAGGGTCTCGTCAAGGTGCACATCTTGGAACAACGAAGGGGTTCTGCATGGTTCAAAATCAGTCCTCCGGACAGCTGATTTCGCAGTTTTGGACCACCTGGGGCATAGGCCACGCGCATCAACCCCGACGCGTACTCGTCCTGGCCATAAAACTGGTTGCTGGGTTTGAGATACAACTCTACAAGGAAAAGGAATTCTTAATTTTGGAAAAGAGTTGTTAAACACATCGAAACTAACGTGGAAAAATCCAATCTCCCCTCGGAAGTTTCGCTCGAATCAATATTTTCCCATACAGAAACTTGAATGAGTTGTAGGTGGAGATTTGCGCCGAAAGCACCGGGGGAATCATGTCGAAATCAATCTTCCGGTCTCTGATGCAATCGCGAGAATTCAGCAGTCCCGTGCACTCAGAAGCAAACATGAACTTCGTGTTGGTTGACCCCGGACCAAATTTGCTCTCGAACAAGGACGGTCTGATGTTAAGTTTGCCGTTGCGGATCTGGATGTTCTCCTTGAAATCGGCGTAGACCACAAACTCGTTATCGGGATCCGAAGCGAAGCGATTCTCGATGCGCCATTTCTGTCCATTCAGCTCCTTAGAATCGAACGTTTCTTCGAAGATCAGCTTACCACCACACACTTTTCTACCATTCACTTCGGTCCGAGCCCTATCACACTCTTTATAATCTAACTCTTCTGCACTGGTCTGCGTCGATATCGTTCTAGTCCTAATCAACGGAGGTGAAGCGAGTTCCTTGGACTCGTAATCGAAAGGACCCATAGGAACGTAAGTATCCTGGTCTACTCCCTTCGTCCTTCTCTCATTATTCTTGTACACAAACGGAGGCAACGTGCTAGTTGTGGTAGTTTTCCTACCTCCCCCATCACTTCCCGGAGTGTTCCCTGTGAACCGTGTGATCTCATAGTTTCCGTAGTTCCCACGATACGTCACACCGTTGTGCGTAATCACCGTTTTGTAGTAGATAACATCCCCCGGTTGGAGTTCCGCTTTTCGATCCACGAACGTGAACCGACCGTTACGCGGCTGGGACACGGATTTTGCCCACCGCCCAACTTCGTACTCATCTTCGAAACGTTTGTTCAACTTAGCGTGAAATGTGAACAGAGTGATACCTGATTCGGCCGGTATCCACGCGATTAGACCTTTCGGGTTGAACACTTCGAACCGCGGCTTTGGAGGGCGGTAGCGCGGATTTCTTCGCGGAGTTGATTCCACCAGAAGCACAGAGAAGCTTAGAACTGTGATCGCGAATTTCAGATAGACGAACGCGAACATTTTGACTGCTTGGAAGGTTCGATTGCAACTGAATTCGAGGATGATTCAGACTGTGTAGGATTGTTTTTCCCTGTTCCTTTGCTCAAACTTGATCATGACTTCTAACTCATTCCTGGTAATCAGTTAACCAGGAACGATTGCATTTCAAGTTGAACGTTGAAGCACTTGCGTGTGTGAACTTGCGCCGAGATCATCTACGCGTGGTGCGCACCCAGCATTAAGCGTGAGAAAATTCGTTAAGACAATGGATAGGCGCGACACAACTGTAGCAAGCAATTACCTGCCGGCTTGAACAGTACGCGTTTAATTAATTTAATATTGTTCTCTATGGGTGCACTTTCATTTAGTAAACAAGTTGTCAATGAAGAAATTCGGCTTCGAGCTATTGAGATTGTATACATTAAAATCTTTTGAATGGTCTCATGATTAAATGCAAATGTAACAAATTTGTTTAAGGACAAACGTCTTGAAATCCTACTTCAACAGTGCACCAGAACTTCAAACGCACAAATCTCAAGAAGCAAGCTTCACACAACAGTGAATTTCATTATTCTGTTCTTGCTCACTCGTAATAAGCTTAAAATAAGAAGATCTGTTGCGCTGGTTTTGTTTACGAAGAGATTTGTGCCCTCGAAATCGTGAGTAGGTACCAAAGTCGGCCATTGTGGTGGCCATCTTGGGATTCTAACAAGTCTGTCCCTAAGGCCGTGGTGGCCTCTGCTGTACATAGTAGCCGCCTCCATTACACTCGGTTCATGGCTGTTTGTCTCCAGTTCCGCACTCTGCGTAGGGTCCGCAGATCGTCCTCCACTTGGTCGACCCACCTAGCTCGCTGCGTTGGCGGGTGTAAGTGTGAATTTAATGCAATGTTAAGGACAGACTTGTTAGAATCCCAAGATGGCCACCACAATGGCCGACTTTGGTACCTACTCACGATTTCGAGGGCACAAATCTCTTCGTAAACAAAACCAGCGCAACAGATCTTCTTATTTTAAGCTTATTACGAGTGAGCAAGAACAGAATAATGAAATTCACTGTTGTGTGAAGCTTGCTTCTTGAGATTTGTGCGTTTGAAGTTCTGGTGCACTGTTGAAGTAGGATTTCAAGACGTTTGTCCTTAGCCTGACTGAGTGTGAGTGTGTGACCCGCCAACGTGCGAGTTGGCGTAATTGGAAATAATTACTTTGTAACTAAAACCTGAAACTAAACCTGATGAATGAAAAATCTCTTATTTTTTGTAAAAACTTCACGTCGAAATGTAGGGCCAGGTGCCTTTTTTACAAACAACAATAAATATTTGAATAATTAAATTGAATAATGGAAAAGTTAGCCATAACCCGTGGCGCAAGAAATGATAGATAGGGCAGGTAGAGAAAGTCCTACGTCTTGGGTAAGATAACAAACTGACTCTCCTGCCCAGAAATTTTATGAGTAGTGCCTGCCCTACCTGTCTTACCTAGCGACAGTACTGAAAATGTCATTTCGACATATCTAAATTCAACCACCTGCAGCTCATTTTAGAAGCTGAACCACTTGCACGCGAGCTGCTCATAAATACGGATTTTAATGACATTTTTTTTCTTATTGATCATTCGACATCCTGATGACGTGACCCGCCTACCGTAGCCTCCCGATTTTCGCGGTATGGACGATGGTTGGTTCTCTCAGCAACTGATGCAGCTCGTGATTCATTCGCCTTCTCCACGTCCCGTCATCCACCTGCACTCCACCGTAGATGGTACGCAACACCTTCCGTTCGAAAATTCCAAGGGCGCATTGATCCTCTGCACGTAGGGTCCATGTTTCATGCCCATAGAGGACGACCGGTCTAATCAACGTTTTGTTTTAACTTCGTTTTACGGCGAACTTTATTCGATCGTAGAGTTCTGCGGAGTCCAAAGTAAGCACGATTTGCTGCCACAATGCGCCTCTGAATTTCTCTGCTGGTGTCGTTGTCGGCGGTCACCAGTGAGCCCAAGTACACGAATTCTTCAACCGCCTTGATTTCATCACCGGCGATATAAATTCGGGGTGGCGGGCGCGGTGACTCCTCCCTGGAGCCCTTTGCCATCATGTAATTTGTCTTAGACACATTAATGACTAATCCGATTCGCCTGGCTTCACTCTTTAGTCGGATGTCCGTTTCCGCCACCGTCTCAAATTTACGAGCTATAATATCAATATCATCAGCGAAACCAAGCAGCTGAACGGAGTTCGTGAAAATCGTCCCACTCGTGTTCATCCCCACTCTCCTAATTACACCCTCTAAAGCAATGTTGAACAGCAAGCACGAAAGACCATCACCTTGCCGTAACCCTCTGTGAGATTCGAAGGGACTCGAGAGTGTCCCTGATACTCGGACTACGCACATCACTCGACCCATCGTCGCCTTGATCAATCGTATCAGTTTATCCGGGAATCCGTATTCGTGCATAATCTGCCATAGCTGTTCTCGATCGATGGTATCATACGCCGATTTGAAATCGATGAACAAGTGATGTGTGGGCACTGGGCACGTTGTATTCGCGGCATTTCTGCAACACCAGGCGGATGGCGAACATCTGGTCCGTTGTAGCGCGTTCACTCATAAATCCAGCCTGATATTGCCCCACGAACTCTCTTGCAATCGGTGATAGACGACGGCATAAAATTTGAGAGAGTATCTTGTAGGCAGCGCTCAGTAGTGTGATCGCGCGGTAGTTCCCGCAATCCAATTTGTCGCACTTGTTGTAGATGGGACACACGATACCGGTGAAGCACTCCACGTATTTCCTAAGCGAACTCGATCATTTCTGAGTGCTTTATCGCATCAAGCATATAATATCACCTTAGTTTGGGTCCCTTCGCATTGCTCGATCCCGGGTAATGAGAAAGCGGACACATTCGCCAAGGTAGGCGCTATGGAAGGCGATATTTATGACCGTCATATCGCCTTCAATGATTTTTTTTTTTCGATTGCTCGTCAGCATGCCTTGGTCATTTAACAACAAAAATAGGATGCAGGGGTATTAGGCAGGTGGTTACATTCAATTCTCCCACAGGTATAGAAGACGGCGTGGTTTAAGGGGCTGGATATGGGTCGAGATTTTATCAAGATAATGTGTCCACTTATGTCTAATCACTACTCTCTGGGTTCGCATTTCTATCGAATAGGGCTCACAGATAGCAGTCGCTGTAGCTGTGGTGCAGGCTATCAAGACATCAACCATATAGTATGGTAATGTCCCGAATACGGTATTGCCAGATCCAATTTATGTGCATCCCTCAGGGCCCGAGGAAACCGAAGCTGTCACGCAATTTCCGAACCGTTTCTGCGTGTTTGATTCGGCCGGCAAAAATAAGTTTTTCGTTTTTTCCTTCCAAAAGAAGCTCCAGTAAGTGTTTAAATTGCTAATTGAAGATTTTGAAAATAAAGTGTACGCTACTGAAATGGGTTCTTCGGCACTGGGGATTCGTTATGTACTACGCCTCCCGGAGAGTGGAGTAGTTTCGTGTCGTGAAAACAGTCGGGATTGGGAGGATTCATAAGTGCCGAAACTCTCCGTTGTTCTCGCGTTTTTCATGCGTATTATCGTGTGCTACTAACGCTATCAATTGTCCGGGAGACGCAGAAGAAAAAAAATAATATTTGATTCTCCAGAATATGCCAGAATCCGTTGATTTCTGATTATTTTTTTTTTGCGATCTTCCGGATGATCGCAAGCAGTTTATTCTCAGAGAAAGTGTGCAAAAAATATAACTGGGATTTCGTGTTTGTGATGTGATATTGTTCAAATTCTGTACCAGCGTAGTCAGTAACGATGTCGAGTCCTAGCTCTGCAGAATTGTGTTGTTTCTTACTGTGAATACATCGCTCCCACGTGGTTAGCAACGCAGCATAATCGATCGCGTTCGTCGTTGGGTGCGATATGACGACCATATGAAACTTGGTAAGATCTTTCCAATTTATTTTTGTACACTATATTGTTTTACTATCCTATTTCTTCATTCGCTATTTTTACCATCCTATCATCTATTGGAAGCCGTTTCAGTTCTGTACGCTTTCTAAGTTGATGATAAGAATTATAAAATGCTTGCAAGGACTTGGCCAGGTGTGTGGAGAGAAGTGGGTCCATGTTATTGTAGATAGTAGCGAAATCAATAATAGCAATGGATATGCTCATCTTTGCAACTCCATCCACGATTTGTGCAAGTATTCGTGCTATGCTATGCTATGCTATCCCTCAGGGCCCGAGGGAAACCAGAGAAGAAAGACATTAGAGATGTGTTGGGCAAACTCGATCTTGAGTACATGAAGCGTCATACACAAGCTTTGAAACAAGCAGAAGTCTTCGAAAGCTACTACATCCTAGTTGAAGACTATCAAATTTTATTAGGATTGGACATGTAACTACTGAGATATCTTTCGAAGAGTATTTGAAAGTTGTATAAAACTCAACTTTTTGAGATTTTCGACAAAGCGTATATCATAAAAAAAATTCTCAGTCGTCAGTCAACCGATTTGATTTCTCTTAGCACCAAATGACAGCTACAACACCCTAGTAGAACTTTATTCAGTTTTATTTCGATTGGACGATTGGTTACTGAGATATCTTTCGAAGAGTACTTGGGAGTAATACAACTTAACTTTTTGAGAGAGTTTAAATCAATTGTATCATAATAAATTTCTCAGCCGTCAGTCAACCGATTTGATTTCACTTAGCACCAACGAAAGCTACAACATCCAAGTAGAACCCTATTAAATTTTATTCCGTTTGGATATTTGGTTACTAAGATATCCTTCGAAAAGTATTTGGCAATAATAAAACCTAACGTTTTGAGAGATTTATGACAAAGTAAAAGTATATCATAATAAATATCTCAGGCATCTGTTAACTAATTTGAGTTCTCTTAGCACCAAATGAAAGCTATCACATCCATGTAGAACGCTCTTGATTCTTTATTGTATTGGACATTCGGTTATCGAGATATCTTTCGAAGAGTACTTGGGAGTAATTTCAATACATTCCTTTACTCGAAAATTGTATCGCAGGTCCTCCAAAATCATGTGAGTGAAACAAGTAAAAATGTATTATTAGGGTACGGGCCCCGGGTTTGGCCAGTCTAAGGGAAATTAGTTTTCAATAATTAATACATCCTTGACCTCATACAAAGTGTATACTAGCAGGTTATTCTTTTCAATAAACTAAATAAGCTTTGAGTCTACATACATGTAGAAAAAAATGCCAGAACCGAACAAAAATAATTTTGAAAAACCTTGCATATAGATTGCAATAGCCAAAATAACTCACTAAGGCCAAAACTGATTAACATAGCAAATATATGATTTTTGAGCTTTTTACACGATAAACATGAATCCCAAGTACTTCAGAGCTAATTTATTCGATTGATTAGACACAAATACTATACAGGTTTATAGTGTTGGGCAAGATGCGACAACGTGTGATCGGGTGGCAGCCGATCAACGCAAGGATGTGCATGTTGAGAGTTAAGGGCCGTTTCTTCAACTACAGCATCATCAACGTCCACTGCCCCCACGAAGGGAGACCCGATGACGAGAAAGAAGCGTTCTACGCGCAGTCAGAGCAAACATACGATGGTTGCTCGCCGCGTGACGTGAAAATCGTTGTCGGCGACATGAACGCGCAGGTAGGAAGGGAGGAAACGGCCAGCGATGCGTAAACTTTGCAGCCTCCCGTGGTATGGTAGTCCGTAGCACCTTCTTCCCCCGCAAAGATATCCACAAAGCCACCTGGAGATCACCCGACCATCAAACAGACAACCAAATCGACCACGTTCTAATCGACGGTAAATTCTTCTCGGATATAAATAACCAACGTCCGCACATACCGCAGTGCGAATATAGATTCGGATCACTACTTAGTCGCTGTATGCGCATGCGCTCAAAACTTTCGACAGTTATCACCACGCGTCGAAGTAGAACGCCGCGGCTCAACATCGAGCAACTTCGTAACGTAGAAGTGGCTCAAGACTACGCGCAGCAGTTAGCAATGGCCCTACCAACGGAAGAGCAGCTTGGCGCAGCTACACTTGAAGATGGCTGGAGGGACATTCGATCCGCCATAGGTAATACCTCGGCTACGGCACTAGGCTTCGCGACTCCGAATCACAGAAACGACTGGTACGACGGCGAATGTGAACAGTTGAAAAACGAGAAGAATGCAGCATGGGCGAGAATGCTGCAACACCGTACGAGAGCGAATGAGGCACGTTATAGACAGGCGCGAAACAGGCAGAACTCAGTCTTTCGGAGGAAGAAGCGCCAGCAGGAAGAACGAGATCGTGAAGCGATGGAAGAGCTGTACCGCGCTAAGGACACACCAAAGTTCTACGAGAAGCTGAACCGCTCGCGCAGAGGCTTTGTGCCACAAGCCGACATGTGTATCTCACGAGAATATTCTCACGAGCGAGCGTTAGGTGGTCGAGAGGTGGCGGCAGCATTACGATGAGCACCTCAATGGCGACGTTGCAAGTACCGAAGGTGGCGTTGTAACAGATCTAGGAGTATGTGCACAGGACGAAAGACTTCCGGCCCCTGACCTTCAAGAGATTGAGGAGGAGGTTGGCCGGTTGAAAAACAACAAAGCCGCTGGAGCAGATCAACTACCAAGCGAGCTTCTAAAATACGGTGGAGAAGCACTGGTGAGAGCACTACACTGGGTCATTACCAAGATTTGGGAGGAGGAAGTATTACCGGAGGAATGGATGGAAGGTATCGTATGTCCCATCTACAAAAAGGGCGACAAGTTGGATTGCGAGAACTACCGCGCGATCACGCTACTGAGCGCTTACTTACCTTACCGGTCAGGCTAAGGCCGGGGTGGCCTCTGCTGTACATAGTAGCCGCCTCCATTCCACTCGGTCCATGACTGTTTGTCTCCAGTTCCGCACTCTGCGTAGAGTCCGCAGATCGTCCTCCACTTGGTCGACCCACCTAGCTCGCTGCGCTCCACGTCTTCTTGTACCGGTCGGATGACTCTCGAGAACCATTTTAGTCGGGTTGCTATCCGACTTCCTGATGACGTGACCCGCCCACCGTAGCCTCCCGATTTCCGCGGTATGGACGATGGTTGGTTCTCCCAGCAGCTGATGCAGCTCGTGGTTCATTCGCCTTCTCCAAGTCCCGTCTTCCATCTGCACTTCACCGTAGATGGTACGCAACACCTTCCGTTCGAAAACTCCAAGGGCGCGTTGGTCCTCTGCACGTAGGGTCTATGTTTCGTGCCCATAGAGAACGACCGGTCTAATCAACGTTTTGTAGATGGTTAACTTCGTGTTACGGCGAACTTTATTCGATCGTAGAGTTCTGCGGAGTCCAAAGTAGGCGCGATTTCCTGCCACAATGCGCCTCTGAATTTCTCTGCTGGTGTCGTTGTCGTCGGTCACCAGTGAGCCCAAGTACACGAATTCTTCAACCGCCTCGATTTCATCACCGTCGATATGAATTCGGGGTGGCGGGCGCGGTGATTCCTCCCTGGAAGGGCTCCATGTACTTTGTCTTCGACACATTAATGACTAATCCGATTCGCCTGGCTTCACTCTTTAGTCGGATGTACGTTTCCGCCATCGTCTCAAATTTACGAGTAATAATACCAATATCATCGGCGAAACCAAGCAGCTGAACGGATTTCGTGAAAATCGTCCCACTCGTGTTTATCCCCGCTCTTCTTATTACACCCTCCAAAGCAATGTTGAACAGCAAGCACGAAAGACCATCACCTTGCCGTAACCCTTTGCGAGATTCGAAGGGACTCGAGAGTGTCCCTGATATTCGTACTACGCACATCACTCGACCCATCGTCGCCTTGATCAATCGTATCAGTTTATCCGGGAATCCGTATTCGTGCATAATCTGCCATAGCTGTTCTCGATCGATTGTATCATACGCCGATTTGAAATCGATGAACAAGTGATGTGTGGGCACGTTGTATTCGCAGCATTTCTGCAACACCTGGCGGATGGCGAACATCTGGTCCGTTGTAGCGCGTTCACCCATGAATCCAGCCTGATATTGCCCCACGAACTCTCTTGCAATCGGTGATAGACGGCGCATGAAATTTGGGAGAGTATCTTGTAGGCAGCGCTCGTTCTTACTTTGGACTCCGCAGAACTCTACGATCGAATAAAGTTCGCCGTAACACGAAGTTAACCATCTACAAAACGCTGATTAGACCGGTCGTCCTCTATGGGCACGAAACATGGAGCTTACGTGCAGAGGACCAACGCGCCCTTGGAGTTTTCGAATGAACCACGAGCTGCATCAGCTGCTGGGAGAACCAACCATCGTCCATACCGCGAAAATCGAGAGGCTACGGTGGGCGGGTCACGTCATCAGGATGTCGGATAGCAACCCGACTAAAATGGTTCTCGAGAGTCATCCGACCGGTACAAGAAGACGTGGAGCGCAGCGAGCTAGGTGGGTCGACCAAGTGGAGGACGATCTGCGGACTCTACGCAGAGTGCGGAACTGGAGACAAACAGCCATGGACCGAGTGGAATGGAGGCGGCTATTATGTACAGCAGAGGCCACCCCGGCCTTAGCCTGACCGGTAAGGTAAGTAAGTTCGCAAACAGCGCTCACATACATTTTTCTCCTGTTTGACGTTCGCTCACTACCGGCACCTACTGAGCGGTTTGCGGAACATAGCGTGATTTCCATTGGGGATTACATATGTTTACATGATGATGATTTTTATAGCAATTTATTGCCCGTTGTGAAGATTTATAGATTCCGACGCAAATTAATGATTAGACTCATTTTCAGCGGTGTTGAAAAATTCATTTCGTCATATCTAAATTCAATCACCTACAGCTCATTTTAGAAGCTGAACCTGAGAATATGGTATATGGAAAACTTGTGCGGCTAGACCAGTTCTGCAAGAAAGTCACGGAAAAACCGCTATTTTTCGAATATTTAAGGTAAATGTCACGGACTACCTTTAAAAAATGCGAATGATATTCACGGTGAATATCATTTGGCATTTTTCAAAGGTAGTCCGTGACATTTACCTTAAATATTCGAAAAATAACGGTTTTTCCGTGAATTTCTTGCAGAACTGGTCTGGCCGCACAAGTTTTCCATATACCATATTCTCAGGTTCAGCTTCTAAAATGAGCTGTAGGTGATTGAATTTATATATGACGAAATGAATTTTTCAGCACTGCATGTTTGTTTACAATGCAAAACTATCACCAAATGTGTACCTAATATTACAGCGTAAAATATTTACCAGGACGCGGTCTGGTTTTACATCTGTGGGCCCACGCAATAAAAATCCACGCAACTAATTTTCGCGCAGGAGTCTAAACCGTCTAAACAGGTGGAATCTCCGCAATATTTCATGTGATACGTTTGCTATTCAAAATCATAGTCACGGAAACATATTCGCCCAATCTGAAAAGACCGAGTTTAGCCAATCGAGTTGCCAATCACGAGTAAGGTGTCAATAGTGAGCGAATATAAAACTTGAACAAAAACTCTGCGAGCACCACAGATGGGCAGTTGGCCAAATATCAAATTTTTAAATAAACCGTTGAATCGGTGTAGTTGGGAATTGTTAAGGTTGCGTCTGTTTGTTTGCGATAGGATTCTTCTGAGAAACATCTAGTCACGCAAGACAAAGTGCATCAATATTTGCCTCTTGCTTTATTGATTCACTGCTGTTCATTTTCCACACTCAGAAACAGGGAAAGTCAGAAAATTACTTTATTTTATTCATTTGCCAACTATGTTCAATTTATGCATATCAAATACTACAAATTATGCATTCAGAATCTGAATTTAAGGCATGTTATGAATAACTTCCGTTAAGTTTTCTAAGAATGAGTATTTTTTAGAACGAATACATAAGCCACCAGCCATTGGACTTACGAAGTTTTTCGTGGAAATGAACTGTTGCAAAGGTAAGTAAGTTTTCTACATTTTTAAACCGTTTAGTAGTTAAAATAAAAACATTTTAATACTTTTCTCAGAATGGGGAACCAAGCTGTTGTTTGGAGAGCCAACGACGCCGTAATATTCGCTTGAAATGTCTGATGTTTCGCTTTCCCCGACCGGATGGCGCTAACGTGGTCTTAGCAGAGCGCTATCATCTATGATTAGACCGTGTTATCGTATTTCGTGGCAATATTTATTCTCTATTCATTAATTTCATACCTATGTGATATATGAGAAATAAAAATCCTGAAAATACGATGTAAATAACATATAAAATAATTATTTACTAGCTTTAAAACAAATCGATCATGAAAATTTCCAAATTCTAGAATTTAGTTTGAAAAATCTAAAAAATAGTCATTATTAAACTAAACGGAATGAAGTTTAGCTAAAACTTTTCCCGATTTAGTCATTTTATGCATGAACCCAGTCGAACCGTCATTTTGCATGAAAAATATGCATTAATGACTTCTTTTATTTCTGAGTGATAGATACCATCGGTGTGAACATGGGTCCCTTCCCTATTAAGGGCCCGGAAATAGGAATAGGGACCCAGATAGGGACGTCCGTGGCGATGCTCTAAAACAGTAAAACCTGTAAAAGATTAAATTTTGACAAAACTGGATGAACTGAAAACCATTGAATCATCGATCCTGTGGTAAATCAAAGCTAATATGTTTTTATAAATGTAGATATATTTTATGTGGCTCCATGGAAAAATAATCCAGTGAGCGGTGAATGGATGCATGAGCGGTAAATAGGAGCCAAGAAATAGCACATTTTAATTTTCATTTTTCGGGTTATATTTTTTTATAATAACAACATAATTATTGAGTTGTTTACGTGAATTTATGTGCAATATTTGCTAACGTCGATTTTTAATGTCATAAACTTTAGGAAAATGCCGTTAAATGAGCGGTGAATACCTCACGGTACCTATTTTCATTCAAATCTGGATACATTGCTTACGGGGTTACATATCTACATATCTATCGGGATTAAAAATATAGCATAATGATACCAGTCGTCTCTTTCGTATTTCAACCAAAAAATCATGGAATATTCAATATATATACAGAAATAACACAAAGAGAGGATAAATGATAAATCGGCAGTACCTATCAGTTAGGCCCCAATGAAAAACTAATGTTAGAATGTCTGCAAAGTAGGGCTGGATCCATAGGCGATACGGGACAACTGAGGATGATTGTTGGATGGCCAGTTGAAGGAGCTCGAAAAGCGTGTTGAGAAGTGGGATAGTCGGAATGTAGTACCAGGGCGAGAGTTCACGAATAATCCGCTTCGGGTTATTTGAAATGCAGGAACATGTTTCAGATTTTCAACCAAAAAATCCTCCAGCGATGGATGTGGTGAAGCATCTTGTTCACCGTACCGCACCGTACCGAAAGTAGACCGCGTGGTCCACGTCTATTTTTGTCATTTTGTCTGTACGATAGATTTTAAGGTCAATGAAAGTGTTTTGTTTTTCGTAGCTGTCATTTTTTTGTGCTTACGAGCTTTAAAACAAACATTTTTCAATGCCAAACTTTGCTAAAGGTTAAGAATGTGATTGTGATATTTACCTACGTCTTTCAGATACCGACTTGTTTTTCCAATATAATAATTTTACTGATAGTTCAAAATATAGTACTTGAAAGCTGTTCTTTCTAAATTACGATTAGCACTGTTGACTTCACAGCTGCAATTCCAAAACTAAAAATACCTAGTTCTGACCAACGACATAGGTTGAACTTGCTCGAAGATGTTGCAACCCGCTCTTACTCTTTTGTTAACGAATGGGTAAGAGCAGGAAACAGCAACTTTGAGCAAGTCCCACCAATGTTGTTGAACAGGACTAATCACTTTTTTCATACGACATACATACCGTTCTAGGTTATACGGAGGAACTAATCTTGACCATTTGTTTTATCCTGAAAAAGTCAAAACAAAAAATATATGATTAAAGTAATTTTTCTTGTGCTGCTGTCTTAACAAACCTCTACTTCCTCGCTAACTGTTTTCATCTCTGTATCTTCCTTCGCCTCACCTTCAACAATCTCACTATCGGAAACCTTCATTTCCTCGTCAGCAGGTTTTGCCTCATCTCCTTCCTTTTCTTCGACTTCAGTCATTTCCGCTTCTTCCTTCTCCGGTTCCCGCTCGAACAGCAGCACCAGCTCGACGTGTGGCGTATGTGGAAACAAGTCCACTGGAAGGGCTTTCTTGAGCACAAATGGTGTACCCCGCATCGCCTTGGAGCAGGGCCTCATCAGGTCAACCCAATTCTTCACGGCACTGTTGGGCGAGCAGGATACGTAGATCAATCGGTTTAGGCCGCGAGCGTTGCGCAACTGGGTGATCGAACGGACGTCTGAAAAAAAAAATATGGAATTGTTTAACTTTAACAAGAAGAAATTCGTGGATCCACTAAACTTACGCAATCCGGCTCTCGGAGGATCCACAATCGCCACCAAATTCTCCCCCGCTTGGATGTTGGCATTCCGAATGAGGGACGTTATGAGATCATCAGCATTTCCGGCGTAGAACTTGCAATTATCGATCTTGTTCAACTCGGCATTATATTTGGCGTCTTCGATGGCCTGTGGATTGAGTTCAACGCCCAGCACTTGCTTGCAATGCTTGGCAAAGCACAACCCAATAGTGCCCGTTCCACAACAGATATCCAAAACGCTCGTTTGCTGACTGGTTTCGGCCAGATCGATCGCACACTGATAGAGCACCTCGGCGCTGGGTGTGTTGATCTGGAAGAATGCCAGCGGACTGATGCGGAATTTCAAACCGTGGATAACGTCCACGATGTGTGTCTCTCCGTGCAAATGCTCAACCGGATTTACGGTCTGTCCGGACTCACGTTTTCCAATCTTTTCCAGATAGATTGAACTGATTCCAATTTGCTTGCCCTGGTCAGAAGTGAAATGGTCCACAATGGAAGCTTTGAACGCGGTAAGTTCTTCCTCGGTCATCGTTTGAGGGTGAATTCCAATTACCACCATGACGTCTCCGGTGCTACTGGAAGTGCGCACGGTTAACTGTCGGAAGTGCCCCTGATATGTTTCCGGGCTGTAGACATCCAACGTCGACTTGCGAACGAATTCTTCATAGAATTTGACCGTTGCCTTCATCTTGTCGGAAACGTTCTTCAAATTCTGAGGGGACTCCACATCCAGAAAGCCATTCGAGTAGCTTCCTACACGGAACCCCACGCGAATTTCTCCCTGATCGTCCTTCCCAATTGAAAATTCGCACTTGTTACGGTACCCATCAACCTGAGGCGACTTCCGGATCCGCTCCAGCTTACATGGTAATCCATCGTGCAGCTTCCTTTCCTCCTCGACGTGCCCTCTAAGGGCCGGACAAGTTTTCCACACTTCCTTGCCGAGCTTGTTCAACACGTTTCGCATTTCCGATTGCTTCTGAACCAGCTGATCTTCGTAGCTCAGGTAAGCCAAAGCCGTAACAGATTCTTCGAGAGTTTTTCGCTTTTTAACGGTAACCTTTCCATCCGCTCCGGAGGCCTGATTTCTTCGCTTGACCAGAGGATCTGGAGCTGGCTTCGCTTCAAAGGCCTGCAGCTTTTTATTCTTCCAGGTGTACCCGTTAAGAGTTGTTATAGCCGCTTGACGGCCCTTCTCGTCGCGGAAGCACACGAACAAAAACGGACAGCCCGGCCGTATGATTTTGATCTTGTTTGTGGAGAGTGATAGCTCCGAATTTAGGAACTTTTTCAATTCCTATCAAATATAAAACAATAACCGTTATAGTATACTAGTTAAGATGATCGGACAGGAGCATTCTACTTACGGCAATCCCATAATATTTCGGCATGTTTCGAATCTCAATCTTGAACCGTTCCGACGTAAACCCTGTTGTCTCCAAGTATGCATACTCGTCTTCCTTGGTGGTGGACTTCGCCTCTGTTGCGTCTACTACTACTTTTTCGTCTGTTGTTGGTTCTGCTACGATTTCGTCCGACTTTGTATTCACTTCTTCGGGTTTTGTATCCGCAGCAGAATCACTAACGACGGGTTCAACTTCCATATTTTCGGGAGAAATTGCACAATAAAATCAGTGAAATTTTGCGTAAACGTTCAAGACCGGCGGGAACAGCGAAGCAAATGAGAGGACTATGACGCCCTGCACGTGTAGTTTGTAAACAAAATGTTATTTTGACAGCCGAGAGGGAATACAATGGAAAATGAAATTCGACCCGGTCCTGAAACTTAATTACCGCTTACCCCGGATGGTTTGAACTATAGACACCTTGATTGTATGTTACTTTCATAACAAAATGCGCTGCCAACTTCCAGTCGGCATTTCTGAATCATCGCAATGAAAGCACCACATCTGCTGCTGTTTGTGTTAGTGAGATCGGAGAAACGTCAGACTCCCGCCTGCTGATTGGCTGCAACGACTCTGGCGACGGTTTAATCTGCGACGGATTCAAATCGTCACGTTCGATGAGGGGGAAAACCCAACGCATTTATCTTTGGAAAACCGTCAATAACGACTGCTGTCGAATTACCGGGGTAAAGTTTTAATTCGACAAACTGCTCATCCTACACCACCTTGCTCATTGAAATTTGGCAACTCTATTTATGTTTTGATTTCCAGATTTGTTATGGAATATGGAACATAATTTCAACAGATACAGTAGACGTTCGCTCGGTGCAAACGGTTTAACTGCAATGCTTTTTAACTGCAAGTCCGCTAAGTGCAACAATTTTGCAGTTATCGCACCGCTATCCGTCAAAATCAAATGTCAACAGCGATGCGATGTTTTTCAGATGCACTTTTGTTGCAGTGCGATGTTTTCTGTATGCACATTGGGTGCATTTTGCAACGACTGACAGTTCTTTGACGTCTGTCAGTTGTTGCAGTTATCGAATTTCATTCGCTAAGTAAAACATAAACATGTTGCAGTTATCGAACGTCTACTGTATTGTGGTGGTTCAAATGAAAAACTCGATCTTTCTGCGATTGTTGCCTTCCTCAATTCATTCCGGTTGGTCTTCAAGCGCTTTGGGCGTCGAATAGTGTGATAGATGTCGTTATATGAAAAGCATTCCTTTATACCAACAGGGATAAACCCCCTGTTAAGAACGTCTATGTTACCAACACAAATGCACACAGCGCGTGTACCTCGATCATCAGCGCGATGACTGATCAGTCCTACCGTGACGTCGTGGCTTGGTAGATCACCTACGTTATCACAGAGCGTGGCGACGAGGAAAAACACGGAAAAACTGGTGAAAAACGGCGGAAAATAAATCGGAGTGTGGTGAAATTGCGTGCGAACAACCGAAGGTGCGTTGGTGTTACCGAAAAATATGAATTAAGAAAATAAAACGGTATGGGCATAATGGGGAAATGAAATCAGAGAAAAAGTGAGAAAAAGGACGCCATGTTAGAGAGCAGCAGTTGTGGCATCGGTTGAACAGTGAAAATAATGCAAGCTGATACTGGTTATGCTTTTGAGTGCGGGAATACTGATGCCGGTTATTATTTTGCGTGGAAGAGAAGTGAAGTTTTTGCGGGATTGGAAATAAAATTAAGAATGAAAAATTTGGTGACGCGCAAGGGTAAAAAAAAAATGTGGGTGCCATTTTGTTTTCAGCAAAATTTATCGGGAATTAAAGTATAAGTGAGAGAGGAAAAAAGGAAAGAGCGATGTATTAGTGACAACGGCTTGATGATATAAGAGAAGCGAAAGCTGTTTGGAAGAGCGGGGTGTGTGAAAATCAAATGATATTGCTGCGGATAGTGTGGCAGGGGGAATACCAATACGGAAAGAAAAATTCCCGTTGGCGTAAAAGTGTATTAGTGTCGCAAGGGTAAAATGTTTGAATGTGAAGATTATGGCAGCTGCATATATGAATATTGGTATCTTGTATGAAGTGGGGTTATGATCGTTGTGAAACAGTGATCCGAATAAACGGATGAAAATCTACAGATACACGATACATGAAGACGAAGAAGAACCGATTGAATTACGGTTGTATGGTTAAAATGATGAATGGTTTCAGTGTTGCCGATTCAATTACGGCCAAAAATTAAAAAAAAATGTTTGAGCTGCCGATTCAAATTACAACCAGATGGAGAAAAATGTTGCCAATTAAATTATGGCAGTTGATTGAAAATGCTGATTCATTGGAGATTGCCGATTTAATTACGACGTGTGTTAAAAACAGTGCATGCAAGATGATACAGGTCGGACTCGATTATCCGGGGGTTCAATTAACCGGGGGCCCGATTATCCGGGGCTCGATTATCCGGGAAAAATGGCTCGATTATCCGGGGAAAAGTTTGTTTTTGCTTTGTTTACAAATTTTTAGATTACAATATATCAACAAATGTGATAAACATCAAATACAACACCTGTAAGTAGGATTTAGCCTATTTAAAAATGATTTTTAATTTTTCACATTTTTCAGCTAAAATTTCATTTTCAAAAAACATGGTTGTAATAATACTAGACGTTGAGTTTAGGCACTATAAAGTTATGTATGTTAGCTTCTATGTTTAACGAACAGTTTTTGATTGAAGAACATCAAAAATAAAAGAAAAGAAGCATGGCTCGATTATCCGGGTGATTCGATTATCCGGGGTGAAATAATTTTGGAGTCACCCGGATAATCGAGTCCGACCTGTATCTAGAGAAGAAATTTATATAAAAAAAAATCGTTGAAAAAAAAAGAAATGTGTTTTTTCATTTGTTTCATTTCATGTGGGAAAAAAATGGTCTACAAACAGCAGTACTACAATGATGATAGATCCGGAGAATGTCAGCGTTACCGATGGTATTATACATCAAAATGTGCAGTTTTTCAGTCCGGCATCGTATAACCTGCCGCATTTTAAATACAAACACCTGCCGGCATCGGAGGTTAGAAATGCGTGGAATCAATGGATCAGATGGTTCGAAAGTGTTATGGATGCAGCAAATGTACTGGATGGAGCAAGCCGAAAAGTCCAGCTTTTGGCCATGGGTGGACTAGAGCTGCAGTCCGCTTATTTTGGATTACCCGGGGCTGAAGATGAGCCAACAGACGTCGATGTTGATCCCTACAAAGCAGTTAAGGTAAAGCTTCAACAACACTTTTCACCCAAGCACCATGATAGCTTTGAGCGCTTTCTGTTTTGGTCCATGGGTCCAGAAGAGAGTGAGTCCATTGAGAAGTTTGCTTCGAGAGTGCAACAGAAGGCAGAGAAAATTTCTTTCGGTAAAACCGAAATGGAAAGTCGACACATAGCCATAATTGATAAAATCATACAATACACCGCTGACGATCTGCGGCAAAAATTGTTGGAGAAGGAGAACCTCACTTTGGACGATACAATCAAGGTTGTGAACGCGTATCAAACCGTCAGATATCAATCGGCGAGAATGGCTCCCAAGAGAGTAGAACACGCTGTTAATCATTTGAGCACTAGCCATTCCGGAGTAGGACGAAATCCCAGATGTCAACGTTGCGGTTTCAACCAACATCGTCAAGGGGAGCGGTGTCCAGCGGTGAACAAGACCTGCCTTCGCTGTGGGCGAGTAGGACATTTTCGCACAGTTTGTCATTCCACCCTTGCATCTGATGCGGTAAGTACATGAATAATAATGTTTAGACATTTGGCTGTTATATTTCTAATATTGAAAATGCAGGGTTCCCATGAGCGTAAACGGAAGCCAGATTTTCCGAAACATGGGCATTCCTCATCAACCTAAACGCTCAAAACGTGTCTACAATGTAACGGAAGATGTTGAGGTTGAAAATTTACCTGTGTACAATGTGGGAGACGATGATGATGAGCTTATAAAATGCAATGTGGGGGGAGTGGGAATCTTTATGCTAATCGATTCCGGCTCCAAATATAATCTGATTGACGACACAACTTGGGAGCTAATGAAGATGAGGGATGTCAAGATAACCAACGAGAGGAACGATACCAACAAGCGTTTCTTAGCTTATGGAAGGATTCCGTTGAAGGTCTTGATGGCGTTTGACGCAGAACTTCAAATTGACGATGACAACAGCTTGAAAACAACAACATCTTTCTACGTGATCGAAAAAGGGCAGCAACCGTTGTTAGGAAAAGTTACTGCTCAAAAGCTGGGCGTATTGCGGATTGGTCTTCCCACTAAGACGGCATCAGTTCATCTTGTTGATCGACCGGATAAAGCTTTTCCAAAAATGAAAGGTATCAAGTTGAGCATTCCAGTAGACCAAAACGTCCCTCCGGTTATCCAACCTCTGCGCCGTTGTCCTATTCCTCTGTTGGAAAAAGTCAAGTCTAAGATAGACGAGCTATTGGAAATGGACATAATTGAAAAGGTAACTAAACCTGCTTCTTGGGTTTCGCCACTCGTCCCAATCCTAAAAGAAAACGGAGATTTGCGACTATGCATAGACATGCGGCGAGCCAACCAGGCTATACAGAGATTGAACCATCCGTTGCCAGTGTTCGACGACCTGATTGCTAAATTTCGGCACGCGAAATTTTTCACACTACTGGATATAAAACAAGCCTTCCATCAGGTCGAGATCACAGAAAGCAGTCGTGACATCACAACTTTCATCACCAATTGGGGGCTCTATCGGTACAAAAGACTATTATTCGGCGTCAACTGCGCACCAGAACTCTTCCAAAACCTGATGGAGAGCATTCTAGCCGAGTGTCCAAATATTGTCGTGTTCATAGATGACATACTCATTTTTGGCAACACCGAAGCTGAACACGATGCTGCTGTGAGAAAGGCCTTGACTGTGCTCAACCGGTACGGCATCATGCTGAACGATCATAAATGCAAATTCAAACAGCGAGAAGTCGATTTTCTGGGTCACCGACTATCGGAAAAAGGAATATCAGCTAGCGCAGACAAAGTGAAATCGATTGTGGCTTGCAGAGCACCAGGAACCAGGGAAGAACTGCGAAGTTTTCTAGGGCTCATCACCTACATTTCAAGGTATGCTTTCTTTGTAATTTATGTTATATCTTATGTTGCAATATAGAACCTTAAATTTGATTTTGAATTGGTTATTATATAAATATGGTGTTTAGGTTCATTCCTGATTTGGCGACTGTAAATGATTCCTTAAGGCAACTACTGAAGCAAGACTCTCCGTTCGTTTGGCGAAATGAGCATCAGCAATCATTTGACAGGATCAAAAAGCTTGTGGGATCCGCTACCAGTTTAGGTTTTTATGATCCACAAGACCGAACACTGGTTGTCACGGACGCTTCTGGAGTAGGACTGGGAGCAGTATTAATACAATTCAAAGGCAACCTCCCTCGAATCATTAGCTACGCATCAAAAAGCCTCACAGATACGGAGAAGAAGTACCCTCCTATTGAAAAAGAGGCTCTTGGGATTGTCTGGGCTGTTGAGCGATTTAGAATTTACTTGCTTGGCATAACTTTTGAGCTTGAGACCGATCACCGCCCATTAGAAACTTTGTTCTCGACTACTTCCAAACCTACTGCTAGAATTGAACGCTGGCTGTTGAGAATACAAGCGTTTCGGTTCAAAGTCGTTTATCGCAAGGGATCAACCAATCTAGCCGACTGTTTATCTAGACTTGCTGCTCATGTGGAAGATCATGAGTGGCATGATGACACAGAAGTTTTCATAAGGCGAATCGCTGTTGAAGCATTGGCATCTCTGTCTACCACTGCAAACGGTGAGGAGTTCGATGCAGGAACGGAACACATGATCAGATCAGTACAGGAATGTGCAGCAATTGACATAGCCGAAGTCATTGCTGCTACGGCATCAGATCCAGAGCTCCAGAAGCTCGTCGATTGTATTGATCTTGGTATCAACAGCAACAAATGGCATCAAGAAGAAATGAAAGACTACGCACCGTTTCGCTTTGAACTCTCTAACGTCAACAGCCTGGTGATGCGGGGTACTAAGCTTGTTATTCCTAAATGTCTTCGCTCTCGAATGTGTCAACTGGCCCACGAAGGACATCCGGGTCAATCAATGATGAAACGCCGGCTTCGCGAGCGATGTTGGTGGCCAAAAATTGACAAAGAAGCGGTAACAACATGTGAAGCCTGTGAAGGATGCCAATTAGTCCAAATGGCAAACCCTCCTGAACCGATGACGCGCCGCATTCTTCCCGAAAAACCTTGGATCGACTTAGCAATGGATTTCTTAGGACCCATGCCTACGGGAGAGTATGTATTGGTGATCGTCGACTACTACAGCCGTTTTATGGAAATCGACGTTATGCAGCGAATTACTGCGCAAGAGACCATAAAACGACTCAAACGAATTTTTCGCACATGGGGTCCACCGAGAACAATTACCCTTGACAACGCTAAACAGTTCGTGTCAACAGAATTCGAAGACTATTGCAAGACTATCGGTATACACCTCAACCATACATCGCCATACTGGCCACAGGCGAATGGGGAGGTCGAGAGACAAAACAGATCACTGCTCAAAAGAATGAAGATCGCTCATGCCCTTTACGACGACTGGAAAGCCGAACTCGATAAGTTCTTGGATCTCTACAATAATACACCCCACACGATAACAGGAAAAGCTCCCAGCGAATTACTTCAAGGAAGGAAACTGCGTTCAAAGCTTCCTACCTTTGAAGATATTGAGACTACACCCCCCAGCTCTGATTTTCGAGACCAGGATTTCGAAAAAAAGATGCAACAAAAGGAGAGAGAAGATACTCGACGTAAAGCAAAGCCAAGTGACATAACTGCCGGTGATATAGTCTTGATGAAGAATCTACTTCCGTCGAACAAATTGTCAACCAATTTCCTGAAGGAAAAGTTCACCGTGATGCACAGAAATGGATCTAATGTTACCGTGCAATCCCATGACACAGGAAGAAATTATGATCGAAACGTGTCCCATTTGAAGAAGCTGGTGCAACCTTTCGATGTCATCGATAGCTCAGCGGAAACACCAGAGTATGGACCCAATCCTTCGAGCTCTACGACAGACGTAACACCGGGTCCTGCGGATTCTTCAACGGCTCCAATTCGTCGTTCAGAACGAACGATCAAACCAAGACAGCGATTTAGCCCTACAAGATAAGTATAAACATCTCTTATGTTTAACTAACAAAAGTAGTATAAAGTTGTTTAGCTTAAATAAAAAAAAATGGTTAAAAGACGGGATGTGATAGATGTCGTTATATGAAAAGCATTCCTTTATACCAACAGGGATAAACCCCCTGTTAAGAACGTCTATGTTACCAACACAAATGCACACAGCGCGTGTACCTCGATCATCAGCGCGATGACTGATCAGTCCTACCGTGACGTCGTGGCTTGGTAGATCACCTACGTTATCACAAATAGCACACCATAGAACCGTAGAACTTCCGGAATTAGCGGCCGAGTTAGTGGCTGCAAGAGGAACTGCTGCGGGTACGAGTATAAGCGCAATATCAAACTGTTTTACATTTTACAGTGTACATCGCTATGACATTTGAATACTTTTTGATTCGACATTTGGTCGGCGTTAGGTCAGAGTGGACTACTTGGTGGACTACGTGATTTTTTGGGTAGGTAAAGGTAAGCGAAGGAACTCGATAACTCTGAACTTTTCGACGTTTCTTTGATGCAGATGGATCATAACATGAAACAACAACGGTTTTTCAGAAAATAATGCGCTTGATTTGATATTTCAAGTGCATGCAGGACATTTCCCTAAAACCATCGAAAAACAGATGGTCCGGTCTGACTGAACGCCGACCATTTGTCGAATAATCGGGGTACGAATTAAGTGTCGCATTAAAACGTGTCCAACCAGCAAGGTAAGACTGTATCGAGATCGCGTCATAAACAACTTCAATTTTGGACGTGTAAAAACGTTCTTTTCTCGGTTCTTTTCATGGTTGGACAATTTCCAGGTCATTCCGAGAGTTCTGCATAAACAGAACATGGTTTTTCTCCTTTTTCTGCTCATGTGTTATCTGTCAATATGACATATGAGATCGAGTATGAGATCGATGGTTTTTCTCCTTATTCTGCTCATGTGTTATCTGTCAATATGACATATGAGATCGATCAAAAACTTTCTTCGTGAAATGAACGCAGAAAAAAGTATCCCTTACTTACCGGTCAGGCTAAGGCCGGGGTGGCCTTTGCTGTACATAGTAGCCGCCTCCATCCCACTCGGTCCATGGCTGTTTGTCTCCAGTTCCGCACTCTGCGTAGGGTCCGCAGATCGTCCTCCACTTGGTCGACCCACCTAGCTCGCTGCGCTCCACGTCTTCCCGAATAAAAAATACAGTAGAAAAACCGAACGTTATATTGTAACAGTACTATTTAGAACCATATTTTTACAATAGACACCACTGTAAAAATAAAAATACAAAAACAATAAGATGTAATGTTGGATACCATACCGCGAATTGTAAATAAGATTTTTACAATATATTATACAGGTTGTTAAGTATCGTAACAATATAAAAAAAAATTTTTCTCCATATATATTTTTTTGCAAAACCATACATTTTATTGTTAATGAATTGTTCAAAATACTGATACGTGGGTTTAAATATACCGTACATTGTATGGTACATGAATTGTTTCAAACAATAAAATGTACCGTAAATAAATTGTATTTAATTGTAATTTCACTACTGGTTATACATTTAATCAAATGGTTTTGGAATGGTTCTCTTTTGTTATGTTGAATTGTTTTACATTACATAAACCATATATTGTTATATTATCTTGCCATTTTCCTCCTGTTAATGGCATCTTAGGCTTATTAGATTTATTAGAATGCGCTTTGGGAATTCCCAGAGCGTTTTGGATAACCCTTCATATATAGGATCGCCCACGTCTGAGTAGTCTCTGATTGCATTAACAGTTGAAGCTTAGGCTCCCATTCCCCACCAGCCAGATAACCGGGTTTCGCAAACTAAGCATTATTTGTGGCAACACTTTGAGCGGCATGATGGAACTATGCCGAGCGCGCTAAGTGTTATTAGACCACTAATGTAGTTGCATGAAGTGGGTGACGAGGTACATAAGTATCATTACAGCGTGCTTAACCGTTATTGCAATATTGAGGCACCAGTTTGACTAAAGTTTGAAATACATAACAACTCATGAGATAACTGTCAAGTTCGATTCAAATATAAGTTAGGTTAAAAAGCGAACTCGCAGATGAACCTATATTAAAAGTCATTTCAGTGTTCAGTCCAGTCCATATGTTAAAGATGGCTCTACGTCAAAGATAAAGTTTGTCAACCGCATTTCAGGCCAAACATGTCTAAAGGTCCAATCTGCAAAAGAGAGGCTCTCTTTGGTTTCTCTCTCTTTCGTTAATATCTCAGCTGTTTATTTGAATATTGATTGTCTCCTTGCATAGAACGATGGTCAAAACAATCGTCTTTTGATTTGTACTGCAAAAGTAGTTGAAAAGTGTATCATTACATTGCAATAATTGAAAGAGAAAGTGAACAAAGAGAGCCTCTCAAATGCAGATAGGACCTATTGAAATGTTTGGCCTGATTTGATTCGATTGTGGTCGAAGGCAAGTTCACAAGAGAGAAGAGGAGAAAACTCCCCTAAATGCAAATACAGAAAGAATAGTGTTGAAGTGTTGAACTCATCTACTGATTTACGGTAATCTGACCTGCATCTTTCCGGGTTGGCCTACATTGCATTAGTATTTCTCTCATCGCACTCTACACACCTAGCCCGCCCTCGAGCCCGCCATATCTCTTGGACCCCTGCTTGGACCTGCAGTTCTTAGGACATCTGGTTTACCACTGATTTAAACATGTTATTGGCATTAACCCTTTGGAGCCGGAGGGGTCATATATGACCCCGGCGATGAAACCGAGCATAACAAACGTGTTCGACACCAGCGAGGTTGCGTCAACAGCGGCGAAAAAAATCAATTCCAAAAGGTTAAATTGATGTTTCAACTTATTCACTTTTTTTTCTTTCCTTTCCTTTGCATCAAAAAAGTCACAAACATCAACAAAACAAAGCACGGAAAAAATCTTAAACTGAATAAATCTGGTGTTCGATTTGAATAGGTCGAATCTGCATAGGAATCACAGCAAACATACGATCTATTCAAATCGAACACCAGAAATAATTAAAAATTCACGGAAAAATAATGTTTCGGAAAAGTGAATGGTTCAAACGTAAGAAAAACAGTTTAATATATTGTTACATAAAAATCCAATGTAAATGTATAGTATAGCGAACCATTTCATTACAATACACTTTATTGTAGCTGGTACACTGTATGGTGCAGGAATGGTTTTCACCATACACCCTATGGTTAGTTTTTATCCGGGTTCTTCTACCGGTCGGATGACTCCCGAGAACCATTTTAGTCGGGTTGCTATCCGACATCCTGATGACGTGACCCGCCCACCGTAGCCTCCCGATTTTCTCGGTATGGACGATAGTTGGTTCTCCCAGCAGCTGATGCAGCTCGTGGTTCATTCGCCTTCTCCAAGTCCCGTCTTCCATCTGCACTCCGCCGTAGATGGTACGCAACACCTTCCGTTCGAAAACTCCAAGGGCGCGTTGGTCCTCTGCACGTAGGGTCCATGTTTCGTGCCCATAGAGGACGACCGGTCTAATCAACGTTTTGTAGATGGTAAACTTCGTGTTACGGCGAACTTTATTCGATCGTAGAGTTCTGCGGAGTCCAAAGTAGGCACAATTTCCTGCCACAATGCGCCTCTGAATTTCTCTGCTGGTGTCGTTGTCATCGGTCACCAGTGAGCCCAAGTACACGAATTCTTCAACCGCCTCGATTTCATCACCGTCGATATGAATTCGGGGTGGCGGGCGTGGTGATTCCTCCCTGGAGCCCTTTGCCGGAAAAAGTTTCCCGCATCACCTTAATAAATAAAACAACAAAAATCTTTTTTAATTTCAGTAGCGGAGGATTTCATAGGAACGTCTTGGAAAATGAAATTTTGAATTCAAATTTGAAGTGTCTGAACTTTTACAGTATGTGCTACGTCGATGATTTGTAATTTTTAATTTCAAAATCGAGACTCCAATATTGTTTATCACTTAAAGTTTCTCTGAAGTTTGCATTTTGAATAGTTTATTTCGTAAATGGCGTTGTTAAACCAACATTTTTAAGTAATTAACATTTTGTCAGCAAAAAGCATCACTGTACGCCGATAAAGTGACTGCGGCTATCCTGTGACGTTTCGCTCCGTGTCTTCGGCCAATCACGACAGCACACGAGCTTGACTGCTGCCACGTTCAAAGATTTTCCCGTCGCCGTCATCAACCGCGGAGTCGAGGAGCCGAGCCCATCATCATCATCGATTCAGTAGTGATCTGAGCGTTAATGTGAGTAGTTGTGTTTCTTTCTCTCAGTGGCGTGGTGCATTTTGGTTGATTTTTTCGGTCTGGAAGAAAATTGGAACTTGGAGAATTTGGTGTTCTTTCCTTATTTCTCTGGTGGTGAACCGGATGTGAGGCGTTTGCCGGGCAGTGTGGGGAGAGAATATAAAAGCCAAGATCCTACTTCCGGCCGATTGCAGTCGACGGAAAAACGCGCACCGGTGACGACCTACGCGAGGAGCACTGAATCAGAAAATTTTCTTCTTTCTCTTCCTCCGGTAACTCCTACACACTCCGATCGGGAACATTGCATACAGCAGTCAGTCAGGACAAAGCAACGGGTAGGCTAAGGGAACATACACACGGATTACAATATGCGAGTTCTACGGTCGTTAGGTTTGGTGCTGTTCGTGGCCGGATTGGCTCTGGTAGCCTCCGATGCCGAAGTGAAAGAGGAGGACGGCGTGCTGGTGCTGACCAAGGATAACTTCCAGTCGGTGGTCGAAGGAAACGAATTCGTCCTGGTGGAGTTCTGTGAGTAGACATCTATCTATATCTAGCTATCTGTTTCATTCTGTGTGTTGACCATATCGATTCGCGCTTCTCCATCTTGGAAATTGTGCGGCTGGAAATCTGTTCCTGCTTTTTTGCTGCTGAGTGCCTACTTAGAACTCTAGAAATTATGGGTACCATGTGTGCTCTCGGCTTAGCCTACTAGATCATAGTGAAATATCTATTATTCATTGTCCTACTATGAGTAGGTCCCTGGCCTATATCGATTGACATCAATATAGAACAGTGTGAATTGATCCGAAAGTCGGGGAATCGTATCGAAGTGTGCTGTGAGTGAGTGGAATGAGGTGCCAAGTGCAATGTATTCGGAGGGCTGGAAAAAACGCCAACACATCACCCCGGGTTGCAAATCGCTGAATTCACCTGCTTTGGCTTATCTAATAATTACGTATTGTGTTTCTTATTCGTTTTGCAATCCCCGCGGCTCCCGTGTGTAGACTCCAGGCATACTTTTGACTTTCTTGAATCACGGTTATCTCCCTGTATACGTGGACTTTTTTCCGTGCTTGCCTTGCATACCTATACACGTAGTCGCAGTCATCGTCGTCGCGTCGGCTTCCTATAACCTATATGGAGACATAGCGACCGGCCTGGAGAGACTCAGCGCACTCTCCTTCGCTACTGTAGTACAGACAGATTAATCAAAGCATCTATCGTACTCTCAACTGAACGCCGCCAACTAGATATGCAATCATAATCAGAGGGTGTTGGCGGCCGGAGTTCATTAAAATTAACACACTATCGTGGTCTGTAAAAAAAAACTGTTGTTGAGTAGTTAGCAAGAGTAACAACAAGAATACAACGAATGAGTACGTTGTACAAAGCGGTCCGGTATCGATGCTTTCCGCTGATTATTTCTTTTTTTTTTTGCTTCACTCACGTTCTCTATACAGTGTGGAAGCCGGTGTGCGTTGTGTGTTGGTATGCCGCGAATACGCACCAACACATTGTGGCAAAAGATTGGATGGTTTGGGCCTCAGGAAGGGGTTCCCAAACAGAAGGTTCAGGTGCCACACGCACTGTAATACTTCAGGCCAAACATGTCTAAAGGTCAAATCTGCAGAAGTTTGGTTTCCCTCTCTTTCGTTGATATCTCAGCTGTTTATTTGCATTATGATTGTCTTCTTGCATAGAACGTTGGTGAAAACAATCGTCTTTTGATTTGTACTGCAAAAGTAGTTGAAAATTGTATCATTACATTGTAATAATTGAAAGAGAAAGTGAACAAAGAGAGCCTCACAAATGCAGATAGGACCTAGGGTATCGCGCCACTTGGGCGGTGGCTTCTATATTCGTCTGTTTTCCACTATAACTCAGTCAATTTTGAACCAATTCACTTGAAATGTTGCACACGGGTAGATACTATACCTATCTCACAACATTCCAAAAGTTGTGTCGTTCAAATTTGACTGAGTTATAGTGGAAAACAGACGAATATAGAAGCCACCGCCCAAGTGGCGCGATTCCCTATTGAAATGTTTGGCCTGACTTCTAAAGGTTCAAAGGTTTCCAAGGATTTTGAGTTGCTCCTGGGCAAACGGCTTGCATTTTGATATAAATGCACAGTTTTTCTTTGAATTTCAAAATGAAGACATAGGCTGTTTTGGATAAAGCTTCGTTTTTGTCGGCATGTACACTGCCGTGAATCGCATATCTGTCCCATTTGCATAGGAAATCCAGCAAAGATGGGACTGATATGCGATTCACGGCAGTACAGCTGTGCCTAGAACAACTATTTTCCACCAATGCTGTCGTTTTTTGACCAATTTGTTTCACCCTATGTCTACTATAGTGAACATTTAACCGAAAATATACTGAAATCGAAGAATTTGGTTGGTTTGTGATTTAGGTTACATATATTTTTCCCTTGCCGCTTCTTTCAAAAAGATGAGTGTCCATTTTGCCCCGGAAGCAGAAGATATTTCCAAACCTGACTTTTGATATAATAAAGCAGAAAATATAAACATGTTAAGCATGTAGATACAGCAAAACTACTTGCTTGTGTTCTAGAAATGTCAGGTTTTAATCGACCTGCAATAAATTAATCACTAAATCTTATTTTAGATGGTGTGAAAATTATAATTTCCATGCACAAAAAACGGAAGACCCAACTTTTTCGTGTAAAATCAAGTATAATTTTAATTTCGAATGTTTCTTTCCTGAAACTACGTTTTAGACAAATGGACTATATTCTCCATTCATTGAAAGTTCAAAAAAGTTTGCATATTTCAAAATATTGAGGGTGTCCATTCTGCCCCGGGTGTCCATATTGCCCTATTTTTTGGATTACGATTTTTATTTTTGTAATGTAAACGAAAAATATCAAGATACCAAACGATATTCTGTCGAGGTTACCAATATACGAATCACAGCTGGTTTTGTCAAGCTCCGTTTTTATCACTATCTGACTTCGTGAAGAATTTATTCCGTTTTTTAACCACGCAAAGTTTTATCAAATACTCGTTATGGCATGGCGCATGGGTATTCAGTACTCGAATACTCCTTATGGCATGGGTATTCAGCATGACAACATGACTTGAGGTGGCGGGTTCGATTTCCGATTGGTACAGAATTTCGTAAAGGAAATTGACTTGACTTCGACTTGAACTTGGCTTCGTGTCTGCCATACGATATACACTTGCAATATGGTCATATTGATAGAGGAAGCTCTCAGTTAATAACTGTGAAAGTGCTCATAGAACACTATGCTTTGTCCCAGTGGGGACTTGCATTGGTGTTCCTACCGAGGATTCCTCCAAAATGTCCAACTGGGTACTCCTTCTGAAGTTCTAACAGCATTTTTATCCAGATTTTCCATCCAGGAATTTCATCTTTTGATTACTCCTAAAATCAACTCTTGGATTCATTCAGTGACTTCTACTAGAGACTCCGATTTGTATGCCTTCTGTGTATTTCTCCAGATTTCTGGATTTCTTTAAAGAATTTCTCTAAAAAATCCTTCTGGCAATTCAGGAGTTTGGTATGTTAGGAATTAGTTGCTTCAGAGAACAAGAATATAGTCTGGGAACGAGATATTTGAGGGGTTTCATTCAGGTGCTCCTGAATGATTCCCGTACGAAATTCCAAAACATTCCTATCAATTCTGAAGGTTTCCCACAAGGAACTCTTGGGGGATTTCGAGTAGGAACTTCTGAAAAATTGCCACAAGGAACTCCTGTAAGCTTTTAAGAATAAATTTTTAAAGGACTCCCATAAATAACTCCTGAAAAGTTTATATGAGAAACACCAGGAGGGCTCTCAAAAGGAACTTCTGCATGATTTAGAAATAGAACTTCTAGAGGATTTGCAAAAGCTTTAGAATTGGGAATAAGGTACTCAAAATCGTTTTAAAATACCAAACAAAACTACTGCGGCAATTATATAAAGATCACCTAGAGAAATTTGTGTATGAGTTTCAGAAGAATTTCCTGAGAAAATACCAGAGAAACTATAAAGAATCCCAAAAAGAACTCAAAATAAACTGTTGAAGGAATCCCGAAAAGAAATTCCATTCCACGAGTTATGGAGAGTTGACTCCAACACATACAGCTATAGGTAGTTCTTTCCCACAGCGGGTTAAAAACAACAGAACACTGTGAAGATTCAGGTTTCTGAAGTAAGTTTTACTTAAAAGTGTTCGGATACCGAGTAACCGAAAATGCAGATACGCAAAATCTGGACAGTTACATATCAAATTATACGAAGTTCCATAATCGGATTCACAACTACCACATACAAATGAATCTCCTTGCTGAATATTTGTTATATGATAGCTGATTTGGCAGTAGCCAATCTATGCTTTGATCAGACATATTTATTAGATACTTTGCCACCCATAGAGATGGCTAAGTACAATACAATTTTTTTTTGACGACATGACTCCAAACTATTCCAGTATTGTTTGTGCTGAGTGGCAGCCCAGGTGTCAATTGCCTAACACTTCGACACCGGAATAACTGGCTTACAAGCAAGTCATGCCAGTGCAGCTCGCCATTTCATTTCCAGCGATGGAAGAATGGCCAGATATCCATGGAAGGCGAACAGCGTTTGCTGAATTCAGCTCCTCGATTTGAGTTCGACAAGCGTTAAATAGCTTTGATCCAGAGTGGGCCGAAGCAACTGCTTTAATAACAGCAGGCTATCTGAGCAGCAGGGTACCAATTTGCTCATTACGTATTGCTGAAATGCTGATTGTTCTCCGCACATAACAGCGTAACTTCGACCTGAAAAATGGTGCAGTGTCTCAGACCTCCGACAAGAAAGCCATCACAGTGTAACTTACGCTGTCGCCCGAAATACTTTTCTCCAGATAACCAGATGTCAACTTTGCCTGGGAAGGAAATTTCGTGGATGTCCCACATGGAAAATTACAAACAATTATAAAATCACTTATGGCCCCATATAGCCGAGGCGGTAAACGCACGGGTATTCAGCATGACCATGCTGAGGGTGACGGGTTCGATTCCCGGTCGGTCCAGGATCTTTTCGTAAAGGAAATTTCCTTGACTTCCTTGGGCATAGAGTATCTTCGTGCCTGCCACACGATATACGCGTGCAAAATGGTCATTGGCAGAGGAAGCTCTCAGTTAAAAACTGTGGAAGTGCTCATAGAACACTAAGCTGAGAAGCGGGCAATGAGGACGTTACGCCAAGAAGAGAGAGAGAGAGGCCAATCAGTCTTTCTTCAGTTTTGATAAAGACTATGGAAAAGGTTTTGAAAGAGTTTATCAATTCTTCTTACATAAAAGACCCACCCCTATCTGACTTCTAGTTTCAGTAGGTTGGCTCCAGAGGCACATTCTCCTCCATTTGGGAAATTTGTGCCAAAAGTTTGATTATCAATCTAGTAAGTCAACGGTTACGGCATTTCATTCGCTAGAAACAAAGAAAGAAGAAACATTTTCAGCAAAATAAATAGCCAGCCATAGAAGGGGCGTTTTATAAAGCGTCCTATTTATATATGAAGCGTGCCATGGAGAATAAAAACTTGGATCAATGTATCATACATTGCATTTATAATGTGCTTGCAAAAAGCTTTAGATGTGACTTGAGATGTGATTCTCAATCTACCAGCTATCTTTGCATTAATACGTGCAATTAGAAGCAGAAAAGAAATCCCTGAAACAAATGAGTTGAATAGTTTATGTCAGGTGATCTGAGCATGTCACAATACTTCCAAAAAAGGGCCAGTAATGAAAATTATTAGAGACTGGATGAAACCTGTGGAGAACCATGATGTTCCCTACAAGTTGCATCAAACAACTCGCGCAGATTAAGAAATCAGTGGTTCCATTGTTTATGAAAGATCAATCAAATTTTATACAGATCATGGCTCAAAAGTTGGAATAAAAGCGGGAGCAAGAATCTACGGCCCTGGAATACAAATTTCATTGGCGATGGGATACTATGCTACAGTGTTTCAAGGAGAGACTTTTGCTATTTTGAAATGCGCAAGAATCTGCCTTGAAAGAAAATACAGATAACGCAAATATTTGTATTTTCTCAGATAGTTAAGCTGCATTGCATCTGACAAATGCACTTCAAAGCTTGTCTGGG
>NC_085138.1:436723591-436748591 GCF_035046485.1 Aedes albopictus
TCTGGAGGAATTCGCCAAGGAGTTTTGGGGATATCCGTCTAAGCATTCTAGGAGAATCCCGAGGGAAAACTTCTCTCAGGATTCTGAGGCATTCCGTCACAGGATTCAGGGAGAATCCATTTCGGGAATCTGAGGAAATCCCTCAGGATACTGGAAGAATTCCTCTAAACATTCTGAGAGAATCCATCTCTGAAAACAGGAGTAATCTCTCTCAGGATGCTAGGGAAATCAATAATAGAATTCAGGGAGAATTCCTATTGGAAGAGTCTTTCTCTCTTTCCTGTGATAAGGTCTCTCAGGATGCTGGTGTGATAATTATCAGCATTTTGAAAGAATCTCTCACAGAATTTTAGAGGAATTCTCAGAGTTATGGAAGAGTCCCTTTAAAAATGTTGGAAGATTTTTTCTTAGAAGTATTATATGGGAATTCCTACCAGAATTCTAGGGAATCTTTGGATTCGAAGGGAATTCATTTTACGATTTGGGGGTATATCCCACCAGGGTTTCCTACTAAAGGTGAAATTGCTTTCAGGATTCTAAGAAATTTCTGAATGATCTGGGTTGATTCCTCTAAGGATTCTGGAAGACACTCTCTTTAGGATCCCACTCACAATAGATCTAACAACTGGTCGCAGTGACTTAGATACCCAACAAGGAATAGGATCCCACTCAGAATTCTGAGGAAATCTTTCTCAGCGTTCTCAGGAACTCCGCTCAGTCATCTTGGAGAATCATACTCAGCATTCTCAGGATTGTGGCGAAATTTCTCTCAGAATTCTGGGGGAATATTTCTTAGGATTCTAGTAGTATCCTTAGCATTCTTGTGGTATCTTTCCTAGAATTCTGCGTTAGATCCTTTTACAGTTCTGGAGGAATGTCACTAAGTATTAGCGGGTACTCTTCCCAAGATTCTCTAAAAATTCGGCTTTATTGGAGTAATCCCCGTCAGGATTCTGGAGAATTTGTCTCATGATTCTGGAGAAATCCTTGGGATTGTGGGGCTATATTTTTCAAGATTCTAGGGCACGTTCTTTCAGAATTATCAATTATTGATGAATCTCTCTCGATATTCTGGGCAGAATTGTCTCCCTCATCTGTAGAGCCTTTTGTCTAGAGGCAAAATTGTCTAAATAAATTCTGATTTTGGAGAATCCCTCGCATAGATTTTGTGATTCCTTTTAGGATTCGGTAGAAACTCTTCTCAGCATTCTACGAGAGTCCAAGTAGAATTCTGTGTCCTGTATTCTGGAGCAGTTGGTCCCAGAAATCCCTATCAGGATTCTGAAAGAGCCCCTCTTCGTAATTATGGAAAATCCCTGACAAGGTTATGGGAAGAATCTCTTGAGATTCTGATGAAACAATTTAAAGTATTCTAGACTTCTAGAGGAATCACTCTCAGATATCTGAGAGAATCCCTTTCAGGAGTTTAGGGAAGTCCTTTCAATGATTCTGGGGGAATGTCTTTGAGGAATCTGCGGTAATTTTTCTAGGAATTTCCTTAGAATTTTCTCAGATTTTTCTCAGAATTCCAGAAAATCCTTCTCAGGATGCTGAGGAAGTCCATTCTTGAAGTTTTCGTAATCCCTTTCAGGGAGAATCCTTATCAGATTTTCGGAAAAATCCTTCTTAGGTAATCCTTCTTAGAGTCCTAAGCTACCCTTTTCAGAATTCCGGGTCATATCTTTTAAGTTCTTTTTGGGAAATTCATCTTAGAATTCTGAAAATCTTTTGTGAGAATCTCTCTCAGTATTCTAGATGAATTTATCTCAAGAATGTGAAAGAACCGTTCTTGGAATTTCTCATGGAATTCTGGGAGAATTTATCTTAGGATTCTGGGATAATCCTTCTTAGGATTCTGGAACATTTTGGGAGCATCCCAAGGGAAACTTCTCTTAGGATTCTGAGACAAGCTAGAGACAAGCAGCTGTCACAGGATTCTGGAAAAATTCCTCTCGGGATCCTGAGACAATCCGTCTCAGGAACCAGAGTAATCTCTCTCAGGAATTTAGGAAAATCCTTTATTCAGAGAGAATTCCTACCAAGATACCGAAAAAGTCTTGCTTTCTTTTCTAGCTAATGTCGCTCATGATTCTTGTGTAATCATTTTCAGCATTCTGAAGAAATCTCTCACATAATTCTAGAGGAACTCCTTTCAAAATTCTGGAGGAGTCTCTGTAAAGATTCTGGGGGAATTTCTCTCAGTACTATATGGGAATACTTCTAAGAGTTCTAGGGTTTCTCAGGTTTTTTTCTTTCGATTCAAATTTTTTTTTTTCAGAATGCACTGCACTGTCTCAACGTTATATCCATTTTCGAATCAGTGTCGCGAAATGTTCGATGTGCAATCTCAAATTTAGACATTGAATTTATATCACCAAATAAAACATATCATGAACTTGAACTACATGTAGCAAACGAATCATTTATAGTTTTATGGTTTTATAATATTTTATAATATCGAATCGATGTGAAAACATCGATTCAAAGCATTCGATTGAATCGATGAATCGATTCTGCTGATCCGATTAGAATCGATTCACAAAAATGGATGTCTCAGCCAGATTTGCCCAATGCTATTTCCGATGCACTCAGATCCGGTAGGTACGAACAATATATTCGATTAAATTGAGAAACTATTGCTGTGCCTAAAGCGGGCAACCTTCCGGATTTTTTTTTATTGCTGTCCAATCCGGTGTATATCGGCGTGAGCATCAAGAATGGTGATATTATTAGATCAACATATCATCCTAATATAGGGTTGTTCAGGGTATTATTGGTAGGTTTGTTCTCTTCGTCATGGGGGGTTTTTGTCGGCCAAAATTGCCTGAAACTTGGTCATATAATCCAGATTGGTTGGGAAGGATTTGATGCCAACTCTGAGTTTTACAGGTTCCAGAAAAAAAAAACAACAATGAAGAAGAGAACAAAACTGTCGAAAATACCGTGCGGTACCCATATTCTGAACGGTTAAGGGAATCTCACAACAAACACTAAAATAAATGGAAGTTCTTGTTGCTAGAGATAATGCTTCACATTACCATCAAATGTGTTTGTTCTCTAGCTACATGTATAAAACAAATTAAATCTCATAATAACTTCCAGTCTCTGATCTAGACATATTTTTGTTTGTGGACGACGTGTTCCTAATTATGGACACCATAAGAAGCCGTGGTCCTAATTCTGAACACATAGTGTTACTTACTATGTACAAACACACTCTCTACGTTCGCAGTTCAGTCAAAAACGATATGTTTTGTAACGATTGGATAATAGAGGGGCTTAATAAAATTAACACCCCAACTCTCGATTCAATATTAGGGTGGGTCATCGGAACATTTTTGTCAGATCAAGGTTTTTTCGACTCCATTTGGGGTCCTTAACAACTGGCCAAAATTTGAGAGGGATCGGTTACGCCTACGTTTTGCGCATCGCGATTGAAATTTGCATGGAAATTCGTATGGGAAAACGTGCTTTTTTGTATTTTTCCTATTTCATCTACTAATTTAACTAAAGTCATAATACTAAACCCGTTAAAGTATAGTTCATGATATACCTTACAACTTTGCCGAAGACAGCAGGGTGCTAAAGTGCTCACAAAAAAAGTTATTATGCTCCAAAGTGAGGTATATCGAAATATATGCTGAAAATGACTTTTTCTGCCATCACTGCCCGCTGGGTCAATTATAAACTGCTATAGCACTTTGTGGATGCATTCTATCAATTTGGTGTCTTCAGCAAAGTTGTTTGGATTTACATGCTCTTTGAATTTCATTTGGACATTAGTTCGAAATTTGACCGCATAGGTGGCGCTGCGATACAAACTTTTTTATTTCGCATCCTAGAGCTTTGGCGTTTTCGGCAATGTTGTAGAACATGAAAAGTTATGAAAATTTGTCGAAGACACCAAAGCTCTAGCACTCAACCCAGCGAAGTTATAGCGAAAATAGTAAATCCTATCTCAAAGTTCACGTTTTTGTACTACGTGTGACATATGTACCGTATGCGTGATAATGTTTGCACCATCGTACAAATAAGGTACCCATATCACCTGTACACACAATGTCTTGGTTTTTATTGCATGCACGTAAGCTCTAACTCATCTCACAGTAGGCTGCGGATAAAAAAATCGGATTTCTTAAGTTTAAAATTTGCACCATGAAGGGGTAGCAGCGGTAGTCGGAACTTGTCCACGCGCAAATGTTGAAAAAGACATTTCAGGAGTGTTCAGGAGAACCGTAAAACAGTCTTATACCGAAAAAAAGCAAGGGCAACTATTCCCGAAGGTGTCCACTGGTCGTTCAAGGTTAACATGGATTAAGAAAGCTATCGCTGCCACCAAAAATAAGATTTGGGTGAATTATATGCGCTCAATGAGAAAAATGGCATAGAAACGCGAAATCAGCGACTTAACGGCATGGCATATCGAAAAGGAAAATTACGGTGGCTTTAATGATCCTTCGACCATAGAAAAAAAACTTACATTATTACCAATGGCATCCAGGAGCTACGAGTAGCGCCATATAAGAAAGTCTTGAATTTGCCCGAACGCAACCTCCGTTTTTTTCGATTTCCGAAAAACTATCGATCCGTACCAAATTCCAGAATCAATAGTTATTATAACTTTTGTTTGTGTGTCAATGTCTACACCATGAGGCAATGTCAAAATAAAAAAATAAATTCAAAAATTGTTAATCTTGACTTTGACACTACCACGGATACTTTTCGACATTTGCGCGTGGACAAATCACGAGCTAGGTTGCCACTTAGTCATTATGCAAGTGTTAAACTAAGAAAATCAACACTTTTTATTCACAGCCTAATATAATATGAGTTATAGCTTAAATGCCTGCAAATAAAACCAATACATTGTCTTCATAAGTAAAACTGGAATTTTATTTAACGATGGTGCAAACATTATCACGCATACGGTACTACATTGCAGCTACCTTGAAAGTAGGTAATTGTACATATTAAAATATATATTTGAGAATACTCCTTCCTTATCTGCCAATATAACTAATATATTACGAATGATATTACTTTTAATCATTATAGTGCGAGGTATACACGGAAAAATATTATAACCCAAAGAATAAGTTTTAAAAACTCAAATTTGGCCAAGGATCGGTATATTCGCCTCACTCCATTCATATTCACTCCTCTTTGCTGAAGCGAATCGAGAAAGATGCAGCAAACGGATCGTCGTGATCAAACACGCAACCCCATCACCAGTGGGAAGCGATGAGCCATCTGCTTGACATGAATATTCGTTGCCATTCGTCGCAGTTTGGATCGCAAGCGAATGAATGAATGGCGAATGGTGAAGAATACTGGTGAGCGATCGAAGCGGCTATTATCATAAGTAGAAGAGAATTTCTGCATGTAATGCATACATTTTTACTGTATTGTCGCTGAAATGCTAGATTAGCAAAGAAAATAATTCGGAAACATCAATAATTCGTATGCACAATATCAATCGCATCACTCACGAATCGCATTCGCTTGCAATGCGAATGTGGGCGAATGAATAATTTCCAAGTGTGGCTTCCCACCATTCGCCGGAGTTTGCTGTCGTCGCTGACAAGCACACACACGAACTCAAGCGACAACCGTTCGCTGCTGACTGTCTTCGAATGGGGAAGAAGATGAAAAGTGGAAATCAGGAACCCTGAATTTGGCTAAACTGCTTAAAGTTTTAACTCAAAGTTGGGTTGTTTTCTCCCTCGTCCCACCGCAATGTTGTCGAAAACAAAGAGAGAAGCACCGACGCATCCGCTGCTCTTCCGTGGAAGAAGCCAAATTTGGGTTTTCTTGAATTAACCCAAATTTGCGTCATTTGAGGCCTCCGTTGGGTGAAAATAACTTACCACTGGGTTAATTTTTTTGCCGCTCTCAAACGAGAACTACTCACTCACCACTTTCGCTGTTTAACGCAAATTTGAGTTATTCCACGGAAGACCGGGATTGCGTCAAAACAACTTAAATTTGGGTTGATTTGTAGTTCAGTGTATGTATGTTCAAGTAGTAAACTCTCAGCGTAAGCGATCTACCAACGCTATTGAGGATGTAGCCCCTTTGATTTGGGGGCTCCCGCACAGATAACTTTGCAGGAAACGTCCCTATGGAGCTGTATGTAAAAAAAAACACAGTAGGCAGGCAGTACGACGTTTACCGGGACAGCTAGTAGAAGATAAACGATTCATGGCACTATAAGAAGTATATAAAAAAGTGCAAAAACGTAAACTTTGAGATACGATTTACTATTTTCGCTATAACTTCGCTGGGTTGAGTGCTAGAGCTTTGGTGTCTTCGACAAATTTTCATAACTTCTCATGTTCTACAACATTGCCGAAAACGCCAAAGCTCTAGGATGCGAAATAAAAAAGTTTGTATCGCAGCGCCACCTATGCGGTGAAATTTCGAACTAATGTCCAAATGCAATTCAAAGAGCATGTAAATCCAAACAACTTTGCTGAAGACACCAAATTGATAGAATGCATCCACAAAGTGCTATAGCAGTTTATAATTGACCCAGCGGGCAGTGATGGCAGAAAAAGTCATTTTCAGCATATATTTCGATATACCTCACTTTGGAGCATTAACTTTTTTTGTGAGCACTTTAGCACCCTGCTGTCTTCGGCAAAGTTGTAAGGTATATCATGAACTATACTTTAACGGGTTTAGTATTATGACTTTAGTTAAATTAGTAGATGAAATAGGAAAAATACAAAAAAGCACGTTTTCCCATACGAATTTCCATACAAATTTCAATCGCGATGCGCAAAACGTAGGCGTAACCGATCCCTCTCAAATTTTGACCAGTTGTTAAGGTGAATATATAACGAAGCCATGCCTCAAATTTTCAAAAGCACAAATCTGAAGAACCGAGGGTTAGTTTGGACTGAAAAGTTGATCAATTGGTCACCACCAGCGGGTCACCAATCGATCAAATTCTCAGCGCAATCCGTCTTTTGGTTCCTCAGATTTGTGCTCTTGAAAATTGGAGGTGTGGCTTCGTTATATATTCACCTTAAGGACCCCAAATGGAATCGAAAAAACCTTGATCTGGCTAGATACGATCGAATTCACGTTTTTCCATATAACCCTTGACCCACCCTATTCAATATATGCTTCATAAAAGGAAAATCTATTTTGCGTTAGCCGACTGTTCAGAATATGGAGCTGTCTATAATATGGTGCTCGCACGGTACATAATTTCCCCTATGTCGAATACGACCAAATACAGCAAAACATTTGAAACGTGATTGTTACCCATCGGATAATACCCCGGGTTATTTTAACCAACCTATGCTAGCAAAGAAACAAGAAAATTTTGAAAACCCCATACTTCATGTAAATGGCGGCTTGATTTCAGCGAGAATTACCCGCATGCGTTCTTGCTGACGTCATTCCATTGGCGAACAGCTCAAATCAGCTGATGCTGTCTAACCAGTTGCTGGGGAGCCGAATGTTTGATTGAGCTTAATGGGGCACGTTCGGTGTAGTACTAGAATTGTAGTAATGAGCTGAATTTTAGTATGGTGAGAAGGTCAATTCTCCGTTTCTGCAACGAAATGATGCAAAAAGCGTGGGTATTATGATTCCTTGTCTAATTTGATGCTGTTTGAGCAAAACTTTGGGCAATAGTGTTGTTGTTTTCTCCATTTCTTGCAACATAAACAACATAGTTATCCAAAGTTTTGCTCAAACAGCATAAAATTAGGCAAGAAATCATAATACCCACGCTTTTTGCACCATTTCTTTGCAGAAACGAAGATTTGACCTTCTCACCATACAAAAATTCAGCTCATTACTTCAAATCTAGTACTACACCGAACGTGCCCCATTGAGGAGTGTGGAGGACTGCAGATTGAATATCATATTCCCGCGCGACAAGCGTACAAGTTTTTGATGATAAATTTATGCAAGTCCGCGCAGCTTATGATATACGATATACTTAACATTCAGACCAGTTTCAAAATTTAAAAATAAATGTGTTATGTTAATCCTTTAAAAATACAACAAAATAGAATAAATAATACTCACTTATGCAACGGCAGCTTCGACTGCATCCCCTTGATGGTGTTGTGCGCAATGGCCACCCCCAGATTGGCGCCGATGATCGTCGTCAGCAGGCCCTTGACGAACCCGAACAGGTAACCGCTGCTGATGATCAGCACCAGGTAGCCCACCGTCACCGGAAAGCTAACGATCGTGAACAAACACAGGAAGATGCAGAAGATGATCCACGAGTTTTGCGTCTCGATCCAGTACAGCAGGGTTTTGGCATAGTCCCGGAAGGCATAGATCACAAACACTAGCACCGCTATCGCACACAGCGGCAGCAGGTAGTTGAGCACTGGGTTTCGCGAAACGAACCGTTGCAGCCGGTAGAAGCAGAAGCGGTCCCGCATCTCGACGGAACTGGCTTTGGCGACGGTGGGAGATTTACTAATGCTGCTGTTGACGGTGTTTTTGGCAGAGCCAGTTTCGCAGAGCTGCAGATGGTGGTAATGGTGATTCACCAGCAGATGATGGTGATGATGGTGATAGTGGCGATCTTTCGAACTGTGCAAATCTAGGTCACAGATGAAGTCCGCTTTCGCTTTCGTTGGCGGCGCGGCGATAGACCCCGGCGACGTTGACAGGGGGTTGTTTCTGCCGGCAGATTGGATGGTTGCGGTAGTAACCGGCAGTAGAAAAGTTGGCGACGATGCTCTGAGAAATTGTTCGTTGTCGTTCGCTGCTGTTCCATCATCCGGCTCGGAGAGTGGTACATCCATGCTGCTTTCTTCGAGAAGGGCGCACTCGGCCTAGTAGCGGAGGCGGCTCAGGATTTTACACATCAACTGTAAGGTTTTTATGGGGGTGTCACATTAGTTGATGTACGTTTTCGTTAAGAGTTTCTTAAAAGGGGAAAAGCGTTGAATGACCAATGAAAGGGTTACGCAAGGCGCTTAGACAATCCAATCATTATTTACAAGAGTATCCAAGTAAGTACTACTAACATGTTAATTGTCGTAAAATAGAAAACCTTAAATAAATATCAGATAGAAAGCGTTAAAAACAATGAAAGAATAGAACCATGAAGCTTAAGTTGAGTGATGTAAATATCAACAACATATTGACTAAGTTCTTTAAAAAAGACCATACGATTAGTTTAATTTAGTTGGGATCTTTACTGGTGAGACGAAAGTCAGTTTTATCTGAATTTTAGGCAAAATTCAGTTAATGGATGTTTTTTGATCACCTTTCGGATGATCTTTCAGTAGTGCAAATAAAATATATAATTTGCTAACATATGGCAATTCTTCACAGTGAAAGTTTTATGATAATCGTAAAAAAATATCAAGTAATGGCGATTTAATGAATTTTGCAGATTGGACTTGGAGTATTTAAGCCAATAGTGGACCCAATAGTGGATCCTTTGAAATCATTCTTAAATTTCTTGCTTAAATCTTTTTTATTGCTGAATTTCCACAGGAAGACAATGTTCCAGCTGGTAGAATTGTGCTAGAACGAGAATATTCGTTTATTTTTCAAACGTAAACACGGCTGGGGACCACTATTGGCTAAATTCAAAGGGGTCCACTATTAACCGATTAAACATGATAAGAGAATACGACCTGCCCAATAATGGACCCTGTGGGAACTAGAAGGAGTTTTTTTACGGTTTTTTGTGTGCAATAAGTATGAAAGGCATAGAACTTGCTGCGCAATCATGAGCATGAGCATGATGACCGTACAATTCGTAGTTGCTACTTCGTGATTGACTAGAACAACCCAATCAAAGTTGCACAAGGAATCCAAGGATAAGGCCTGGCATAAGCCAACCATCATCAATGTTCACTTCATAGAACTTGCTGCACAATCATTGGTAAAAACACAGATTACAGACGTTAATGCTCACATACGAAATATGTGTAAACACTCAACCGTCATTTCAATAAGGGACCTAACTGGCAATCATTTGGAGATAGCGCAACGATCGCAATCATAACGCTTGAGTGCAAATGAAAAACGCAAATAATCCTTGTCAGATAGCAATAACTGCAGCAATTCCTTGTATAGATGGCAACAGTGAACAACGTATTTGGTTCGCAGTTTGAGTTAAAAGGATCTACTATTGGCGAAATTACCGAAATGTTTTTTTTTTTTATGAAAATCGATTCACCAATTGCAGAAAAATGATTGACACTGTCAATACCAACAGGGTTTTCGTAAAGTATCGTACAAAAAACATGGTACTATTGACTTTGCATTGCCATATCTCAGGAGTTAATGAGCCGATTTTTTTTTGCATTACTATTCTAGAAACGTGTAGTGAGAGCCGACTGGATTTTCATGCAGCTTCCGCTGCCCAAGTAACATTTTAAGTTTTGTTCGGCTCTACAAGAGATCTTCATGACCAATTTCATAAAACTCGCAATAAAACTGATTTATACATCAAAACCTCTTGATAACCTCTTTTAGAGCATCTTCCGGCTAAGTGGACCACTCTCGGAGAGGTTTTGCAAACCGCATTAAGAGTAGCAATAAAACCGTTTTAAAACCTAGTAGAAAAATGTTGTTTTTTTTTTTCAACAAAAACTATGACAGCTCAAGATGCAGAGAAGCTTCTTCGATGGCACGTAAAGTTCAGGACGATACATTATTCGTAAGTAGAAGCGGCCATTTCAAAGTAATATTTTAGTTGCTATTGTGTTGGTAGTCTTATGCGCATTAAATTTTGCCGTGAATATTGGGGTGGCAGAATCATAAAATTAATGCGCTTCGAAAATAGCGAATAATATCATCTTGGAATGAAATAAATCAATTTGTTTATTTAGTAAAACTATCTCGAATCACAAGAAACCTCAGCAGAGAGAGTTTATTTATGTGAGCATGTTATGGAAATAGTGGCAAACTATCAATTAATTGCCAATTTGAGCAAAATTAACTATTTTCCATTCAGGTTAGCTAATTCTTCAATATGGCGACAACCATAATCAGCAAAAATAAAACGAAAGCAAGTTTACTTTTATGATGACCGCAATAAACCTAGAAATGTCGTAGTTCTGCTTTTCCACCAACAGATGTCGTTACTAGAACGGATCGCCATCTGTTGAGAGTTTTAACAGTTTTATTGTGGTAATAATGATTGTCAGAAGGTTTACATATCGGAAAGTTTTGTTTACTCTTAAAATCTTTCTTTATGGATATCTTCAAGTATACTATAAAACATTTTATCAATGGTTTTAATAAAAGCAGTCATAAAACTGTGAGTTTTAATTATTGCTGTAATAAAACCCTAATAAAAATCAAACAAAACCAATCAGCGATGAAATTGTTACTTGGGAAGTAACAAATTCATTGCTGATTAGTTTTGTTTGATTTTTATTAGGGTTTTATTACAGCAATAATTAATACTCACAGTTTTATGACTGCTTTTATGAAAACCAACAACAATCGAGAATGGGAATTTTTTTTACTAGGTTTCAAAACGGTTTTATTGCTACTCTTAATGCGGTTTGCAAAACCTCTCCGAGAGTGGTCCACTTAGCCGGAAGATGCTCTTAAAGAGGTTATCAAGAGGTTTTGATGTATAAATCATTTTTATTGTAAGTTTTATAAAATTGGTCATGAAGATCTCTTGTAGAGCCGAACAAAACTTAAAATGTTACTTGGGTTGGGCTGAGAACGTGAGGAATACATTTGTTCCGCATTTCCAACGACTTCCGATTCCGTTTTGCTCTTCGATTGGTTATGTTATGAGTATCATGCCCTTGTAGAGAGTTCTCCCGGAACCTCGGCAAGATAGCAACATTCTGTTTTCGACAGAGTTGTTCAGAACAACAACCATTTCCTGAAGGTGATGGATTTCATAGTGTCTATGAATGTTCTCAGGAATACCTGCAAGAATATCTTCAGATATATCTCCTGAACTGTACCAGAAATACCTCCTTTTTTCATTTATAACGTATATTTCAAAATATTATTAAAAATACCTACAAATATGTCTTTAAGAACTTCTGTTAGGAGTTCTTCTTGTGTATATTTTCAACGATTTTGATCAGGAATGTCTCCATGGATTTCTTCCTCTGGGGATTTTGTTTGGACATTCTTCAGAAATTATCTTCAAGTTTTGAAGGTATTCTTTATCGGAATTCCAATTTTTTACAGATATGCTTTTTCTTTCATACGGAATGCTTTCACGGATTTCATCACAAATACCACCATGAAATTCATAAGGTATACAATTCAAGGAAATCCTTCAAGAATATGGCATAAATATTTGCTCTCTCCAGTTATTTCCAGGACTCTTTCTGCAGGGATACATGTTTATTCAGGAATGATCAAAATAAAACCTTTTCAACAATACTTCCAAGTATTATTTTGGGAACAATTTTAGCTTATTCCTTAAAATATCTGGGCAAATCCCTTCAATATGACCAAGTGATTTCTCCAAGAAAACTCCCAGAGGTTAAATTCTTGAAAAATGATTTTTTCAGCATAATTATAAAAAAGTCCCGTGGATCTCATGGCCGATTTTATTTCGTGTAACATTTCTCACAGAGTTTTCATAATGGAAATTCACACAAATTTTAGCAAATCCCTTTGGGCATTTTTAATGGTAACAAAGAAAAAAACCATGCAAGATTCAAAGAAATCATTGCTCCAATTTCTTCAATTCATCTAAAGAACTATAAATCATGAGCAGAGAATCAAACCCATTACCAGCAAGCTGCTCATGAAGCAAACATGTAAAAAACTGCGCCACGAGCAACAGCACTCTGAAAAATTACACGAAGTAATCTCGGGAATCTCTCAAGTAGGGTATTTTTCCAATTGTTTTACGGCTAAAAATTCGCCAATTGTTGCACACCTCATAAGAATAACATGGAGTGTGCAACAATAGGCGAGTTTTGAGCCGTGCATCAATTGGAAAATTACCCTACTTCACGAACGAATCCCAGAAAGAATTACCGAAGCAAATTATCCGAAAGAATGCATGGTGGCATTCCTGAAAGCATCCATAATGTATAACCCTGGAAAGAAATACCAGAAAATATCTATGGAGTGTTTTCTAAGGAACTAACTTCTAAGGAATTCCTGAAAGAATCCTTTGAGAAATTCATAAAAGAAAGCGCTGGAAGACGAACCCTCGAATGAATCCACAAAGGGACCTTTAGAGAAATATCAGAATTCCTGTAAAAAAAATCCCGAAGGAATTACTGGAGCAGGAATTCCTGACGGAATCACTGAAAGATTTCCCACAGGAATCCTTGAAGGAATTCTTGAGGAAATCGTTGGTGGTTGAATCCCCACATGAATTCCTGAAAAAAAAGTCTAGAATAATACTTGGAAGCATTAGAGGAATTCTCGAAAAAAAAAATCCTTTAAAGGATCTTGCAGAAATTACTGAAGAGATTCCCAAAAACTCACTGGAGGAAATCCCGAAAGAATCCCAAGAATAATTCCCGAAGGAATCCTTAGAGAAGTGAGCCAAGAATTTTGGAACGAACCTCTGAAGGACTTCCATGCAGCATCCCGAAAAAAAAACGGATAAGGCAATTTCCGATAAATCATTGAGAAATTCTAGAGAATTTCAAAGAGCAATCCTAGGAGTAATCCTTTTGAGGATTCCCGAAGAAATCTTCAGATGTATTTTTCAAGGAACTTCCGGAGGCATCCCTTTAAGAATTTCCGGACGAAGAGATTGCACCATGAATTCCTGGATGAATTTGCGAAGGAACTACTACAGGAATGTCCGAAGAAATTTCCAGAAGGAATCGCTGAAAGGATGTTCGAAAATCCTAATGAAATTCTTGAATAAATTCCAGGACAAACGAGAGAAGAATTCCCTGTAAGAATTTCTGAATGAATCTCGCGAAGAATTCACATAGGAATACCTGTAGGAATCTTCAGAGGAATGCTTGGAAAGAGTCTTAGAGGAATCCCTATCTGGTCTAAATTTCGTTGTATATCTCTCCAAACTCGTGACTTTTTACACTAGCACTACGTGGTGATGAAGTTCGGAACTATGCAATCCATCTCCCGGCGGTAGTGCACGGTGCACGTAGTCCTAAACAAATTAGTTGAAAATTGTATCTTCTTATTTGGCTTCAACTTTGTGTCATATATCACCAAAGTCGTACCGGAAGTAACTATATACACTAGCGGCACGTGGTGGTGGATGTCGAAACTATGCGATCAAGCACTTGGAACTGCTCGTAGTCCAGAACAACTTTTGCTGAGGATCGTACCTTATCTGAATTCAATTTTGCGATATATCGTACCGAAGTTAACTATGTGCACTAGCGTCACGTGGTGGTGAAATTCGCAGTTAAATCTACGCAAAAATTGTTGTGGCTCTAACTAACAGGGGGTCCATCAATTTAGGCATTTTTAAGAATAAGGTGTAGTGGGCCGGTCTCAGCGAGAGTTACTCAATACTAATGTTACATAAAGGTACTACACATATGACGCAATATGTTTTGGTGGGTCAACAAAACGCAAAGCATCGTTAACTAAACAGCTTCTTTGAAATCGTAAACAAGTATCTCAATCTTTCTTCTTTGCTAGGGACCAGAATTATTTCCTATCAATTAAATTCGACATTTCATAATCTGGATGATAGATATTTAGTTGCGAAAATCGTTTCAATCGTTTCCACTCGCTTTATACTACTCCATAGGGTATGTGTTCCATCATTAAGGTGAAGATATGACGAAGCTACACCTCAAGTTTTCAAGAGCACGAATCTGAAGAACCAAATTTCGGTTTGCACTGAAAAGTTGATCGATTGGTCACCACCAGCAAGTCACCAATCGATCAACTTTTTAGCGCAAACCGACCTTTGGTTCCTTAGATTTGTGCTCTTGAAAATTTTAGGTGTGGCTTCGTCATATCTTCACCTTAATCTCACGCTCCCATATTCATCCTATTCGAAAACAAGCGATTACGGCACCGATTGATTCCGTTCTTTTTGTTTTCATGCGTGCTCACTTCTAACAAAAAATACAATAATAAGAAACAAAACAAACAGCGCTTCAATCCTTTGTTTTTCGTAGGATGAAATTGGGAGCCACATGCTTAAGAAGGGAATCAATACCCTACTACTGTGATGAAATGAAAGTTCATGCAATTACTACCGGAACTACTTTCATGTTATTGCTTCACTGCCATGCCACCGCACTACTTTCCAATCAATCGCAATCGGTTGCCTGCGCCGGCCGTACGTACGCGAGAGAAGTACAAGGTCATGCCACGGAACGGCAAAAAAAAAAATTGTATGCGGGGAACAGATGATGATGACGACGACGCACATGCAAGGGTGAAAAGGCCATGCTCGCGGAGGAACGAAGAAGGGCTATGTTTCAAAACAAAACCATGCTGTCAGCGAAAACTACATCATAAAGAGGCTCTGCTCTGCACACTGCTGTGTTGTACCGCAAGGAAGGAAAAATCAATACAAGATTATGTAGAAAAACGCCACCAACTTTTCCGGATTCTCCTGGGCACTGTTACTTTTCCTCCTTTTATTCTTGTAATCCCATGCACCAATATAAGCGGTAGGTATCCTCTTTTGCTATTGACTTTCACTCTAATGTTTCACTGAGCTGAATAGGCATGTGTTGTATTTACACTGACTGTGATGATTTTGCGAATTTTTCACTTTCTAAACTCGTTGCCCGAAACAGGATGCAATCACTTCTCTATTCACAGATTTGAACTGATACCATAAGCTCATATTTCGCCAGCACCATAGATTCGTTAGAAAAGCACTATATGTTTTGGATTTGCTATATTCTAAAACACCACCGATAGAAAATTGAAACGCACTCCTGATGCTTCCACTGCTCGATCCATATTGAGAGTCGTCCGATGGAAACGCGCTGACCGATGATAGTAGGGGGATGCTGCGGTAGGTATATATGTAGCTAGATCCGCTCAGCACAGCACAGTTTTACGACAACGACGATGCAATAGTCATCTGCTAGGTGTAGGTGTTGTAGTTGAAGGTTTGCACTAGTACAGCGGTTCCCAATTGTCTGATGTTGGCGGTTCACTAAAGGTGTGTAAAATTGAGGTTCGTTAAAACCAGTGCTACTTAATATTATGAATTATGCGAGCTGAAGATTTAACCTTCCGTAACTCGCGCAGTTGACCACCACCTCCAGCACCATGCTAATGCTGAACACAACGAGCAGGATTTTTTCAATGTGTTGTACAAAATACAACAGCGTGATCACTCGAGGGTTAAACTGGACTATACCAGAATATGCAGAAAATCTTTATCGAAAAGCGCAAATTGATCCGATGCTTGTAAAAAACTTATAGTCTTAGGACCAATTTCTTCATCTCCATCTAATTCGTAACAGTACCAACATAAAACGTTCCCTGTTGATGTGACTATAAGTCAGACATTTTAAAACATGTGACGCTGAATCTCGTCCCAATACATGAGAAAATGCTAAATTTGCTTTTTCTTTCCAGAGATGCCATCAGGAATTCCTCCAAGAATACTTCTGGGTTTGGGTATGGTCAAAACTTGGTTCCCTAAAACTTTTCAATTTTTTGTATTTACGAAAGTCTACGAGTGAAGAGAAGGGAGGGGGGGCGCGTTGAGCTCAAAGCTGACTAAAATTTGGTCTTCGTGGGTTATGAACGGTTCCTTGTTGGGATTGCTACAGGAATTTATGGTGAAGTTTATGCGATAGAATACAAAGACAAAAGGCATTATACCGTCTTTCACCAGAGGTTGCACTGAATGAACAATCTCTAACAAACCGACAACACACGTAACACCCAGTGGTCCAGTGGAGAATTTTACCCAGATTACGCAGGGATGTTTTAAGAGATTTCTCGCAGAGTTTTTTTTACAGATTCGACCATTACTTTTTTCATGGATTCCTCCCAGAATAGGGAGGATTTCCTATTCCTTCAGGAATTCGTGGAGGAACTTCTTCCGGGAATTTTAATAAGAATCTCTTCAGAAATGTTCCTGAGATTTTTCCCAGGTTTTCCTACTATGGTACCTCCAAAAATATTTCTTGAAATTTCTTCAGAATCTCCTACTGGTATCTCCATGGATTTTTTCTGAAATTCCCGCAGGATTTTTTCCACGCCTCGCTAGAGATGTAAATTACTGTAACAGGGTGTCTACTCCAAAATTCTCTGAGTTTTCCAGGTTTTTTTTATTAAAAAAATGGTCCAAATAAAAGAACAATTGAAGGGAAAAGGCGCAGATCAACATTCAGGAGTCCAATCTGTAATTCCACAGACCATATGACCGAAAATTCTTTACATAATTTTTAAACTGATCTTTGATGGCTGTAACTCTGGCATCACAGATTTCCTTCCGCGAATTCCTGTTTGAATTTAAAGAAGTTTTTTCTCCTGGAGGTTTGCCTGAATTTGTTGTGCCTTTCTACAGTTATCCAGTGGCAATTGGGTTTTTAAATTTTGAAAAATATATTATTTTTTTGTTTTTATACGATAGAGCACCTTTTTCTGAGTCTCTATGATTTTTTTCAGATTTTTAGAACTTTATTTTGATACCTAAAAGTAATTTTAAAGAGATTTTCTAAAATCACCTTTTGACAGCTGGGCAACTGTTTGACAGCTCCGCCCAGTACAAAATGTGACAAGGGGTGATTCGACAAATCGCTCCCATACAAACTTCAAATTGATTTTAAAATAGGTTCCCGGGCACCAAAATTCATGAAAACTTGGATTTCAAAAGCCAATTGGCTTCTTTAGCAGTGTTGAGACAGTTCCATATTCTAAATCTGCATGCCAAACTGAGCCGAAATCCAAATTTTTATGAATTTTGGTGCCCGGGAGCATATTTAAAAATCAATTTGAAGTTTGTATAGGAGCGATTTGTCGAATCACCCCTCAGCGCATTTTGTACTAGGAAGAGCTGTCAAGCAGTTACACAGCTGTCAAACGGTGATTTCGAAAAATCTTTTTGAAATTGATTTTAGGTACCAAAACTAAGTCCTAAAAATCTGAAAAAAAATCATAGTGGCTCAGAAAAAGGTGCTCTTCTTCATCAAAATAAATGAACTATACATTTTTCAAAATTTGAAAACCCAATCCAGATGTTTTTACGTATTTGCTTTCGTAAAGTTCTTTTTGAGATTTTTTGGTGTTTTCCGGAATTTCTACCACGGTTTCTATCCACTTATTCGCGAGCGGTAATGTCGGCGGCGGGCACAGATAACCGATTTGAATTTTGACGTTTCTTGGGGATCGCAATCGGTTGGCACCACCAAACGCTGGGTGAAGGGGTGAGCAGGAGAATGAAACTGTTTTGACTTTCCCCCATGAAACGTCAAAATTCAAACCGGTTGGATATGCCCGCCACCGCCATTACCGCTCGCGGATAAGTGGATTGGGATTTATACAGGAGTTTTTACGAGGACTCTGCTGGAGTACCTCTTTCCCGATAGCTTCCAGCGCTTCTCGCTGGATTTCTCCAGGAACTTTTTCCAAAATTTATCCAAAGTTCTCTTAGTGGTTTTCCGGGACAGCTTTCCAACAATTTCTCGCAGGATTTTTAGAATGTCTTCGACATTTCCCTTGGAATTCCTCGCATAATTTCACCCGTAGTTCCTCCCGAGATAATCGCTAGAGGTTTTCAGAGTTTTTCCTGGAATTTCCTTATCATTTGCTTCCGGGATCACTCCCACTCCCAGAATTTTTTCCAGAGATGTCCCAGTTTTTTCTTAAGATTTCTTCCGAAGTTCCTCTCGAGTTTTTTTTTTTAATTACAACTCTATGAGGGCAAGATTTGAGCTGGATACCTTTCGAAATTTCTCCGGGTGTTTCTTATTAGGAATTTCGTATGTTATCCCAGAAGACAAAAACTCCTGGAAAATTCCTGCAAGAACTCTGGGAGCAACTATTGAAGAAATCCTAAAAGGAGCATCCAAAATCTCGGGACAAATAAACAAATGTATAAAAAAAATAAATCTCAGATGGATTGTTGCAATCCGGTAAACATTTACGAGGAAATGCATAAATAAGCTCTAAAAGAAACAAGAAGAACTCAATGACAAATATTTATCAACAATAGCTCCTGCAGAAATCCAACAAGAAACTCCGAAAAAAAAACAGAAGAAAGTCTAGGGTCGCATTAAAAAAATGAAAAACAGCAGCAGAAATTTTCTGAGAGAAGCCTCGTAAGAAATCCTGAGAAATTTCTCAGGTTAAACTTCAGAGGAAATCCTACGGGATAGCAAAAAAGAAACTCTACAAGAAACCAAACGGAAAAACTAGAGAAGAACCTTCAGAAGAAATCCTGGGAAGAATATTCCTTCAGAAATTCGTGGAAGTGCTTTAGAAGAAATCCCAGGAACAACACCTGTATCAACTCTGGGAGGAATCCCAGGGAGATCTCCTGGGAACACCGAAAGGAATTACGGGAAATTTTCAATAAAAATCCAGAGAGAAACGCTACAAGAGATCCTGAAAAATCCCGCGAGATCTCGAGATAAAATCTTGGCAGAGATCCCACGAAAATGTCCGTGAGTAAACACAGGAGGAACTCCGCTACAAAAAAAAACACTAGGGATTCTCGAAAAGAATACCCGGGAAAAAAATCTGTAGAATCCTCGTGAAAAAGCAACTGGCTGAAGTTCAAAAATCTAGAAAGATTCTCAAGAAAGAATCTCAGAAAAAATGTGCTAATGTCTGAAAAATTCGTACACGCATTTCAGATATCCGAAATAACCACCAGGAAGAATCCTGGGTGCATTTCAAGAGGCATTTGTAAATAATTTCCGGTAACTAGCTTTTCGAATAATCATCCGGAGGATGATTGTCTTCACAGTGTCTTCACAGAACCACAAGCCTCTAGGAAGAACCAGCATTACAAGAAAAATATTTCTTTCTATACTTCTGACTACAAACATAGTTCCTACCAAAGCTCATGTTAAAAAGAAGTAAACACTACATATGAATTCGAATTTTTTTTTTCATTCCAACAATGTAGTAAACTCCTTAGACCCCACTTCTGAGTAGGTTTACGACCCAATTTTTTGTTTGTCGGTGCGAAATTTCCCTGAGTATTCAAGGTATTCTCTGAGTGTTCCAGTTTTTTCCCTGTTAAATGAAATTCCCTGAAGATTCCGCGTTTTTCAGGTTTTTCCAGGTAGTTGACACCATGTGTAAGGATTTATTCAATATTTTTACTCAGAATTACTTCGAGGATTAATTATTTATCTAGGCGTTTCCCTAGGAACTCTTTCAAGATATCCTCAGATTTCTCCAGCAGTTCTACTAGGGATTCATCCAGGAATCTTTTCAGCGATCGCTCTAGAGCTTTCTAAAAAATCTATGGACGCCTACAGTTATTTCTCCAGAAATGACTCAATCATTTTTTCCAGGAATCCCTTAGGGGATATCTCCAGAATTTCGACAGGGCTTTCCCGGGAGTCCGTTTTGGGATTCCTCCAGGCTTTCTTCATGGTAGGGTAACCAATATAATTTGGACCCCCATATATTTTGGACCCCCTGGATCGTATTATCGCAACTATCACAGATTTAATAAAGAAATGACGAGAATTTTTAGAATCGTTAGTTAAGTTAGATTGCTCTGCACGGGCAGCAATCATTTACTTACTGAAAATATCATTATTTGCCTTGAAATTAACTGTTTTCAATTTCGTCATCCGTGCGAGTGTCGCAACATGTTTACAAAAAGAGAATGTGGCGCTGAGAAAACTTGCAGATGTAAACAAAAGCGTTTTTCATTCTAGCGCACTAAATTCGCAAAGTTCGTCTAATCAGCCATTGTCAATCAAGTAATTAGGATATGATCCAGCATATTTGAGTGGCAGATTCTTTGAAAGTAGTTTCAAACGGATTTAAACACCGGGTGTCCAAAATATATGTTGAAGAGGGTCCAAAATACATTGGGGTGTCCAAAACAGTGAAAACTGATGCTTCAAAAATAAGTTATTTTCATCTAATTTTCAACCAGAAATGACCTTGTGGGTGTTCTCAACGGATAGTAAGGGCTTTTACGATGATACTAACATCATCATAATGTGTAACACTCGCTGAATCTGTTTGATTTTGACTTAAATTCAAACTAATGTCCTCTAGGGGTCCAAAATTCGACCGTTACCCTATTCATACTGAAATATCTCTTGATATTGCTTAAGGAATTTTGTGATTTCTTCGGGAATTCCTGTAGAGATTCTTCTAGAATATTTTACTGGAAATTCTTTTGGAATTCGCGGAAAATTTTTCAAGCCTTTTGAGCTGAAGTTCTTTCAGGATTTGATCCTGTAGAGTAGTGGTGCTACTTGTCGGGAAAACTCCGGAGGGTTTGAAGAAAACGTCTGAGCTTGGCGATAGCAAATTGACTAATGAACATTTATTTGGTATAAACAACTTAAGTAACTAGGGGGTTTCTAGGGTAGCGTTGTTACACTACTTACTGGTTGGCTACTTGATTACACCCCCTCTCAAACAGTTAATCCTAGGTTAGTCCGAAGAGTCTTGAATCTTGAGAACTCCAACGGCTTGGTAAAAATGTCGGCTAATTGGTCCTGGGTCCTGATGGGTTCTATATTCAGAGATCCAGAAGCCACATGGTCACGCAGAAAATGATACTTGATATCAATGTGTTTTGTCCGCTTTGTTTCGAAATTTTTCGCCATGCAGATACAGCCCCTGTTGTCTTCGTAGATGGTAACAGGCTTGGCAGTTTCTTGTAGATCCTCCAAAATCCCTTGCAGCCAAATTGCTTCAGTTGCAGCCATGCTTAAAGCAACATACTCGGCCTCGCTGGATGACGTTGCTACGGTAGGCTGTTTTTTACTGCACCAGGACACGGAACATCCAAACACTTGGAACAGATAACCGCTTACCAATTTCCGGTCATTCGTGTCCGACGCCCAATCTGCATCCGCATACCCGGTTAACGGTGAACTTGATGCATCCCGTCGAAATAGTAGTTTCGTGTCCTTTGTTCTTGCATGTACCGAACTACGTGCTTCAGGGCTTGCCAATGTTGAGTAGCAGGGTTTTGCTGGAAACGGCCCAGGTATCCAACCGGAAAGCAAACATCTGGCCGTACGCACAACATGAGGTACATCAACGATCCTAACAGCTCTCGGTATGGTTCATCGGTACGTTGCCCCGTCAGCTCCAGTGATAACCCTTTCTACATTGGTGTTCGAACCGGATTGCAGTCACTCATTCCGAAACGATTCATCAGACGGTCAATGCTTGTGGCTTGCGATAGCTGCATCACCCCAGCCTCATAATCGTAGGCAATCTTGATTCCTAAGAAGTGACGAAGTTCTCCACAGTCGGACATCTCGAAAATCTTGGCCAGGTCTTGCTTCAGCTTCTCAATCGAAGATAGATTCCGTCCTGCAACCATCAGATCGTCCACGTACAGGATAAGGATCAGCTCATCATTGGGGTTCAGCTTGACGTAAAGGCAATAATCATGCTTCGATCTGGTAAATCCCATTTTGAGAAGCTCCTCGTTGAACCGCTCATTCCAGCATCGAGGTGATTGTTTCAAACCGTATAAGGACTTGATCAACCGGCACGCTTGACCAGGCTTTGCTTGAACACCGGCCGGAACATCCATGTAGATGGTTTCCTTGAGACGGCCATGCAGGAACGCAGTTCGTACGTCCATTTGATGAAAGTAGAACTTGCGGTGTACTCCGACGGCTAGAACAGCTCGAATCGTGGCCAGCCTTACCACTGGTGCGTAGGTTTCCTCGAAATCTCGTCCTGGTTTTTGGAGATAGCCTTTCGCCACTAATCTGGCTTTGTACCGGACCGGCCTGCCGTTCTCGTCCTCCTTCAACCGGAACACCCATTTTGACTTGAGAGGTTTAACGCCTGCTGGACACGTCGTTAGCTGCCACACGTTGTTCGCCTTTAGGGATTTGAGCTCGCTGTCCACCGCTCGTAACCAGTCCTCGCTGTCTTCTCGTCCGGCAATCTCGTCATAGGTTTGGGGGATATCTGTGTAAAGTGAACCGCCAGAAGTTGCTCCGTAGCCAACAAAGTAATCCAAAAACTTACCGGGGAGCGTGCGCTCCCGTTCGCTGCGCCTCACTAACGTTTGTCCGCCGGACTCGCAGTGTTCTAGATGCGAAGGGAGCGCTGACGGTGTTGGATCATCGGTTCGAGCTTCATCGTGGTAGAGTTGATCATCTGCATCTTCAAAATCATCACCGGCCTCGACTTCGGCAGGTTGAACACGTCCATCTTCCTCCTCTTGTTCGACCGGGAATACTACCACCAATGGTTTCTGCGACGTTTCGTCCGGTTCAGCAGCATAAGGGAACCTTGTCTCGTCAAACTTGACATCGCGGGCTACGATGATTCTTCGGTGTTTGCGGTCCCAGAGTCTGTAGCCATTCGGTGCGTAGCCCATCATGATCACCTCTACGCTTTTCGGATCGAGCATCTTTCTTGATTGGCTTGGTATCCACGCAAAAGCTTTACAGCCGAATATACGTACCTTCTCCAAGTTTGGCTTCGTACCGAACCACAGCTCCGCTGGTGTCATCTTGCACGACAAACTCGTCGTAGGGCTCCGGTTAAGAAGGTACACACCTGTGTAGGCTACTTCCGACCACAAGTTTTTCGGTGTTTGGGAGTCCAACATCATGGCACGAACCTTCTCAATAAGCGTCCTGTTGAAGCGTTCGGCCACGCCGTTTTGTTGAGGAGTATATGCAATCGTCGGCTCGACTTGAATACCTTTGGCCTTGTACCACATCTTCTGCACGTTGGAACAATATTCTCTTCCTTGATCCACTGTGAGCCTTGATATTGCTTTCCCAGTCGCTGCGGTTGCCATGGCTTCAAACTCGCGAAACTTCTCGAAAACTTGGGACTTCTTGTTCATCAAGTAAATGACCGAAAAGTGGGTGTAGTCATCTATGAATGACACAAAATATCGCGAACCGTCCCACGCCGGTGGATCAATCGGACCACAGACGTCCGAGTGTATTCGCTCCAGCACCCGTGTCGCTCGTTGCCTGGTTCCGCTGAAGGGTTCACGGCATTGCTTACCTTGTACGCAGGGATCGCAGAATTCGAGGGGTCTTGGCTTCATGTTGATTCCTTCAACCATGTTCTGTTGCACCAATTTCGTCATAGCTTGCTCGTTGAGGTGGCCGAGTCGACGATGCCACAATCCGCTGGTCTCCGCTTGGCACACGTTCGCCGTAGATGAGTCGACGCTAACCGCTAGTTCATACAAACTGCCGTTCAGGTGAGCTGTAGCGATAACTTGGCCTTCCTTCCGCAGCAAAGCTTGACGTCCATCGAACAGCACGGAAATTCCAGCATTCGCCAATCGCTTGACCGACATCAGATTGTCCCTCAAATCAGGGAAGTACAGTACGTCGTTGATGTTGACCGGAACTCCTTTGTTGCTGCATCCATTTATCACTCCCTTGGTCTTCGCAACGAGACTTTCCCCATCCTTTGCCACTTGAATAACGATCGGACTGGATAATCTTGATGACCGCGAGAACACCCTGATGTCATTAACCAAATGGTCGCTTGATCCTGAGTCCAGCTTGAAAATTAACTTCTCACCTCTGCTCGGAATCTTCTCCTCACGGTTGACCATAAAACTTACGGCTTTGTTTCCCGCAGCAACGTTGGCTTCACTACCGCCCTTCTGGCGACAGTCTTTCTTCATGTGGCCCTTCCGACCGCATTTATGGCACTTTCCGTTGAACGTTGTCTTGGGTTTCATCTTGCCCTTCTCGCCGGCGAACGCTGTCGATTTCTCCGTCATATCCTGCTGCCGGTCTCGCTGCTTCACTTCTTCTCCTAGGAGCCTTTGCTTCACGGTATCCAGCGTTAACTCGTCATCACCCAGATTTTCAAGCGCCGTGATCAACGGATCATAAGTTTCCGGAAGGGTTCCGAACAGCGTCACGATCAAGTCCGCTTCCGCCAGTACTGCGCCCGCCAGTTTGAGTTGCCGAATCAGGTCTTCGAACACCACCAA